>NC_141537.1:132914141-132996641 GCF_021556685.1 Rattus norvegicus
GACAGTTTCAAGTGGAGGAAAAGGTTGATGATATATAGTTGATGTCTTTTCAAATCATCAGCCAGCATCCTCCATCATCATCATCATCATCATCATCATCATCATCATCATCACCACCACCACCACCATCATCATCATCATCACCACCACCACCACCACCACCACCATCATCACCACCACCACCACCATCATCATCACCACCACCACCACCATCATCATCACCATCATCACCACCACCACCACCACCATCATCCATCATCATCATCACCACCACCACCACCACCACCATCATCCATCATCATCATCACCATCATCACCACCACCACCACCATCACCACCACCACCACCACCACCACCATCACCATCATCACCACCACCACCACCACCACCATCATCACCACCACCACCACCACCATCATCACCACCACCACCACCACCATCATCACCACCACCACCACCACCACCACCACCATCATCACCACCACCACCACCATCATCATCATGTGTATGTATGATGGATGTGGGGGTCAGGACATTGTGTAAAGTCAGTTCTTTCCTTCCACATTTATGTGTGTTCTAGAGATTCAAATCAACTCTTTAACCTGTGGTGCCAGCGGGGGTTTTTACCCACTGAGCCACACTGTCAACACTGTAAAATGTCTCCTTTAGACCAATACAAGGTATATGAACTTCTCTGCTCATATGATGAACCCCAGACTCCCATATTTTACAGGCAGCCTCACTACGAAAGAGAAGGGAAGACAGACACACAGAAGGGCTGTAGGAACAGGTGTGTCCACAAGGCAATGTCATTAAGCCTACTGAAGACAGAATGGCAGGAGATGGAGCTGTAGGAAATGGCTTTTGGGGGTTAGTCTGATAATGAATAAAAATAAGGAAAGTAACTTTAAATATCTCAGGTGGACAGGATGGTGGAAGGGAGAGCAGATCATCTGGGTATCCGACTGTTACGGGATGTCCCGTGACAGTTCCTTCCCTTACGGATATGCT
This sequence comes from Rattus norvegicus, assembly GCF_021556685.1. NCBI lineage: Eukaryota > Metazoa > Chordata > Mammalia > Rodentia > Muridae > Rattus > Rattus norvegicus. The sequence goes on from NC_141537.1 coordinate 132,915,153, forward strand.
AGCAAAGGTGGGAGCAAATGCCACATTAAAAAATAAACCAGAAACCACCATGGGTGTCAACAAAAGACCTGAGTGATCTGAATGTGTGATATGCTTTGAAATCAGCCACTAAGGGCTGTTTTTAGAAATTCCATATTAAGTCTCTGCAAGCTAGTCTTTAAGTTGTCACGCGCAAAAGGGACCGACCGCAATGCGTAAGATTTTGGATCCCACTGGGTTTGACACCTGTGATAACAGGTCTGCTCACGGTTGATCGGAGGAAGATTTGGAAAGACTGTCCCACAGACCTACCTGTATTGATGAGAGGAACTTCACAAACACTTCCCAGGCATTATGACCCCCAATTCATATCACCGTACATTAACTTCCTTTGACTCAGTTTCCAGTACGTCAGCCCAGGAAATATTCTTTACTCTAGTACCATAGAGAATGAGAAAGGACAGCTCTGACTCTCCTAACAGTGTCTCAGTGGCAACTGGAGAAAAGATTTTTCATGTTCTGTTGGAAGATAAAACGAGACACACTGAAAATAAACTAAGTGTGTGGACGTGAGTTGTAGACATATATATGAGAGGGATGGAGAGCACAGGAAGATGAGGAAGAACAAGCAGGAGAGGCAGGAAGAGGAAGAGAAGAGGTGAGGGCATTTATGTGCACAGACATGAATAAATCAAAGAACTTTTCTTTACAGCACACAGTGCCTCTGGCCCACGTTCCAGGCCAAGCGCTAATGTAAATAACTTGAAAGGCCCAATTCCATCTCTGGAGACCTTTTACTCCGGTGGCTCTTCCTGGGCTGGGTCAAATCAACACTTCCTTTATAAAAGATGTGACAATCGCCTAGCACTGGATGACTCTGTGCTTATTTGAGCACTGAGATCAGGTTACAATAAAGGCTCAGTTGGAGGGTGTCACCCAGCAGAAGCAGCTGATAAAGCCAGCCCTTAGAAAGAGCCTGTGAACTTACAGAAAGGGAGTGCACACATGCAAAACCTTCACCCAGACAGACTGCCCAGGTGCCCCTTTGCTTTGACTCTCCTCTGAGGCCCTATCTGCAAAAAGGGATCAGAGGTATCAAGGTCTAGGGCCATCTCTGAGAGTCTAAGCAGAGCCTGCAAACTCCACTATGGGATGGCTTGCTAACTTCGCCAGGCTCTATCTCCATAGTAACCAGGAACATGGGCATTTGCAGCATGACTTCCTTCTCTGGATTCAAGATGGCTCCACGCTCAACAATGCCTTCACTTTCTAAGTAACTGAGTGCCATCTGCTTCATACAAATGATGTTTTACTTCAGCATGCTTGCCACGCTTGAGTCTGAGCTATTTGTGTCTCAGGTTCATAGCAGGTGCTCAGATGAACGGCGAGGTAATCCTAGTTTAGCATGTTTACCAAGGTAGCCATTACTTAAAAACATGTTTACCGCTCTTAAGGAAATACTAACATGTTTGCATAAAACATAGGCCTTGCAAGCACACACACATACGTATGGCAAGCTGGAAGGAGGAAAAGAAACTTTTAGAGGAGAATTTGCATAACACCCTTATCGAGAGGTCTCTGATGAGACTGACATATAGAGGTCCTTTTTAAAAAAAGCTATCTGGAAAGTTTGGGGTCACAGGCCCACACACTGTAGCCTGTGTTTTGTCTATCATCTGGTCTGCTGAATTCATAAGACAGGCAGACATTTTACTCATTTAAAGGAGTATGGGTCAAAAGACAAATGTATTGCCACCTGTACTCATGACTTTGAATTCAAATTTTAGTAGTAACTTCCTACACAGCCTCTTACTTTATGGGAGGGGAGTCAGCAACTCCTGGTCTGCTCTCTGTTTACCCTTAGTTTAAGTTGTTGTTGTTGTTGTTGTTCTGTCTTATGCTTGAGGAAAGTTTTCTATACATCTGTCCTCTTCTTCAAGATAATTTAAACTTAGAATTCACAAGGGCATTGTGAATTAGCTGATCTTAAACTCAAAAATCACTTCTGTTTCTCAAAAAGAACCGGCAGAAACACATCCACATGCCTTAAAAGCCAAAACTGTCAAAAAGTTGAGGTAAACTTCTGGGCCTGTGGGTTTTCCATCAGGTAATTTTCTATCTCTCAGACTGGTACTAGACCTGGTTAATTTGTGCAGGTTTGTAATCCAAGCTAAGACTTTTCCTCTTGTAGCTTTAAAAGTAGGTCAGAATGGTTCACCTTTCCTCTAATTCCTCTCTGGACTCTCAATACCCCTCAAGATAAAACCGGATTCTCAGATAATCTCATAGGCTAGTAAACAGTGACTGCACACCCAGGGGCAGGATTGCTTAGTGATTAAGAACATGGACTACCAATGGAATAGGGTTTGAATCCCAGCACTCACACAGAGGTTTACAATCATATGTAACTCCTGTTCCGAGGCATTCAATGTCTTCTTCTGACCATTATGGATACCAGGGACACATGTGGTACACACACACATACAAGTAGGCAAGCCATCATGTACAATTAAAAAGGGGGGGGGGGAATGTGGAAGGAAAGGCATTTTGCTTATACCACACCTCAATTTTTAGTCCTCTATTCACAATTAGTCCTCCTTAGGACTGATTGTGTGAATGTTTGTGTGTGTGTTTGATGTGTATGTATGTTTGAATGTGTGTTTGTGCGTGTTTGAGTATGTGCAGCTTGTGTTGGTTTGTGTGTGTGGGGGCGTTGCTTATGTGTGCATGTGCATGTGGAGGCCACAGATTTACCTAAGGTGTCTTCCTACACCACCTATTTTTAAAACAGGGTTTCTCACTGGAAGCTCATGGACTTAGGAACCTGAGGCATGGCCTCCCAGCATGACACCCACACCTTGCCCAGCTTTTAGGTGACTGTTGGGAGACATAACTCAGCTCCCTCGTCTTCCTAGGGCAAGCACTGGACTGCCTGAATCATCTGCCTAGTCCCTCCAAACTGGATTTTAAAAACTTTGCTGGTTATTATAAATGGAGCCTTTGGTTATCACTGAACAACGGGAAAGCCAGCTGATCTCCCATCAGCAGTCCAGTGACTGGAAAAAAGTAGATGTGTGAGGAAAGCTGACAATGCAGGCGACTGTGTAAGTGTTAGACACACAGAGCAAGAAAGTCCTCAACAGACTGTGACATCCTGTTACCAACGCTCCAAACAAAACAAAAGACTCTCCCCACAAGTCTGGGTGGTTAACAGCCATGTACCAGAGAGTCTTTCAGGACCCCCTCAAACCTGACTCAGAGTAGACTCTACAATACTCGAGCAGGGATAGGATTCCAAACAGCCACTTGTAGCCAATCCAGTGGACTCATATACTGGAAGGACTGGGGCAGAGTACAGCCTCAGATGAACTGACACACTCCACACGGACCTAGTTCTTTAAAGGCCAACGATTCTCTCAGTATCCTCTTCTACAGAGTCCTGAGAGCTGGGAAGGTATCCTAAGGTTTCAGCACACAATTCAACAGCAAATCATTGCAGGGCATCCTGGGTGGGTTTCCTAAAATGGCCCACAGTCTTTGCACAGAAGACGAAGAGACTCTGGAGACAGACCTGATGAGAAATGAGGGCACAGCCCCATCTGGGCAACATCCTAACACTTCTTGGGTTAGAATCAGGAGAGGACTGGGTCGAGTACGACTTTTTGCTCCTGGGAAGCAGAAGCAAGGAGATCTCTGTGAGTTCCCGGGCAGCCAGGGTAACACAATGAGATTCTGTCTCAACACGGAAAGTTTAAAAAGTACGTTACATATAGAAGATAGTTCCCAGGTCAGTGGGCAGAGAGATGAGGAAGCTTCCCCAGGTACCAAAATCACTTGCTCACGACACCCCACCCAGCACTTCTACACTACTCCTTTCAATACTGGTCACACAGATCTGTACTGACTTGATTTCATATTAATTAAGCTACACACAGAGTAGTTGGTACTGCAGTGACAATTACTGAGTACACACCTCCCATTATTATTATTATTATTATTATTATTATTATTATTATTATTGTTATTATTATTTCCCTCACTGCAGACGCTAACAAATTTTCCAAACACAGGAGCAGAACAGGCAGGAGCTTTATTCTTTGTCTGCTACTCCTTAGACGGGATTGTATTACATTGTAGAATGGAGAAAAGCAACTGGTATTTGTGTCTCACTTAATTTTATTTTATTCTGAAGAAAGACAGAAGAAAGAAGAGGAAAGAGCGTCATATCCTACTCTGCTGCAGGGGCAAGCCCCAATTCGCTGGCATTAACACTGGGAACCCCAAACTGCAGACACCATAGAGAGAGAGCAGGAGGTCCAGACAGGAGGAAGGTTCTGCTGCAAGCCACACCCCTAATGAAGACCTAGGGAGCAGCAGGGGTCAACATAGTCTGTATTCACCAGCGATTATGACTAATGCTTTTTTATTTGGAAGGCACACAGAGGATACTTCCCGCCAAAGAATGAGGATTTTCATGAGACTTAAAAAAAGTAAATAAAATCTATGATCTTCTTGCAAAATTGAGTGAAATAAGTTTAATGACTATAAACATTCAGGAAGCTTGTTTGAAGTCTCTTAAGAGAGACAGCAAGAAAGAAGGAAAACGCCAGCCTGTCCTCCTCCTACTCCTATGAAGACAGGAGCCTATAACCACCTTGTTGGAGCACTGGCTGGCTGTTCTTTACTGGAGCCAGTGCCAGACTCTGAGTCACCCGCGCCAAGGCTCCTGCACCTGAGTTGTCTTTGGAGAGATTCCACTTAAGCATTGCCCAAGCCCCAGCTTGCTGAACTCATGGGAGTTGGATAGGATCACAGCCTGAGGGCTACTGACCTCAGGCAATGTGAAGATCACTAGGGTAAAATACAAGATTCAAGTTTATTAGGAACTGTCTAAAATGTGAGCTTGGTTCAGGGATTGGAGAGATGGATGGATGGATGTTTCAGTAGGCAAGCATGAGGACCTGAGGCCAGATCCCAAGTATTAACACAAAAGCCAGGTACAGAAGCTCAAGTTTGTAATCCAGAGACTGGAGACAGGAGGATCCCTGGAATTCACCAGCCAAGTTAGCCCAGGCAAACTAGCAGGCTCCAGGCTTGGTTAGAGACCCTGTTTTGAGAAATAACATGGGGTGGGCTGGAGAGATGGTCCAGCAGTTAAGAGCACTGACTGCTCTTCCAGAGGTCCTGAGTTCAACTCCCAGCACCCACATGTTGACTCACAACTGTAACTCATGTATGTGATGCACCGACATATGCAGACAAAATGCTAAGACATAAAATACTAATAGAAAGGAAGAACATGGACAGCCATAGAAGAAAGATACCTGGCATCAACCTCTGACCTCACCCATGGAATAGCTCATGCCCCCATGCATACACTACTCATACACACACAGTAAAATATATATACTTTATATATACATATACATATACATACATATATATGTATATATATAAAATAGTCATGAGCTTGGATGTTGCATCAGACCCTCCTTTCCACCTTGTGAAAGTCCAGACTGAATAAATGGTACAGGCCTTCCTTGGTGCTCAAGAAAGAAAATACAGGGGTCAGATGTGAGGATAAATCAATCAAGGGATCTATAACTCATGATATTAACCCCCTGTTTTCTACCGGAGCTTTTTATGGGGTTGTGTCCCAGCCACTCATTATGACTAATAAAGATTCACATCTTCTTGGGCCTCGGATTCAGACTTGTTACTGGGGAAGCTTGATGAAGAGTCTGGGTAAAGTGTGCGCGGATGCATAGTGGATTTTCCTTGATTGACCAAAAACACAGATTTCTGTATATAGAGGGGGGTAGGGGGAAGGGGGGGAGAAAGAGAGAAAGGAGAAAAAAAGAGACATGAGGAATCAAGAGAAAGAGGAGTGAGGAAAGACAGAAAGGTGAGAGAAAATAGAGAAAAAGGAGAACAGGGAGAGACGAGGAAGAGAAAGAGAAAGAGAAAGGAGAGAAAAGGGATAGAGAAAAAAGAGAGGAGAGAAGGGGGGCAATTCCTTTTCTTTTTGTAATATAAATCATTCACACCCAGGATACCTAAGAGGCAGCTAACACCTATGCAGGCTTTGCTTCCCATAGGCCTTCTTTTTCTTGCCTAAAATCTGAATTAAGGAGCAGCGGGGGGGGGGGGGGGAGGAGCAAATAATTGAGACGTCTCTGTTTAGATCTGTACCCCACTTTAAACTGTATTATTTGTTTTCTTTTTTCTTTTTTTCCCCGGAGCTGAAGACTGAACCCAGGGCCTTGCGCTTGCTAGGTGAGTGCTCTACCACTGAGCTAAATCCCCAACCCCATTTGTTTTCTTGATATCTAGTTTCTTGAGTTCTTTATATTTTGGGTATCAGCCCTCTATTGTATATAGAAAACAAACAGGGGGTTGGAGAGATGGCTGAGCAGTTAAGAGCACTGGCTGCTCTTGCAGAGGACTCAGGTACAATTCCCAATACCAACAGGGAAGCTCACAAATGTCTGTAACTCTAGTTCCAGGGGACCTGACACCCTCACACAGACATACATAAAGGCAAAACAGCAATGCACATAAAAAACAATAAATAAATAATTTTCTTTTAAAAAAAGGTTAAGAAAATAAAAACAAATGAAGAAAACGCAGCCAACCATGATAAGAATTGCTGCCCAAACAAGACCTAGGATGAGGTGTCTGAGGGAGAGGAGAGCTCCCTGGTGCTCTCCTGTCTTCTGTACTTCCCAAGGCAGTACTGAAAGCAGCAGCAATGTGGGGGTGAGGGTGGGGGCTGCCCATGCCTTTAATCTCAACACTCTGGAGAGAGAGACGGGTGGATCCCCAAGTTCAAGGCCAGCTGGGTCTACTGAGCAAGTTCCAGGACAGCCAGGGCTACACATAGAAAGCCTGGCTTGAACCTCCCTCTCCCCCCAAACCTCCAGCAAATAAAGAAGCAGTGACTCTGTGTGGATAATGCTTTGAGGGGCTGAGAGTGCAGCTGAGTGATTGTGAGTCTGACTCATGGCACCACGGACACAAACAAGACAGGCTCTGGAAATGAAGAGGAAGAGGACACGGGGAGCTTAACTGAAATCAAACAGTCCCTGCCCTGGGCCCACAGCCTGGCCATGCTGCTGTTCCTCTCTCCCTGCTGTTTTATCTACTGCTCTCTGCCACCCTCAGGGAGGTGGGGAAAGTTTTATAATTCTTGATTCAAAGTGGAAAAACAAAGAATGTGACTTGTTCAAGGTCGCAAATGTGCTGAGTGGCAGGGCAGAAAAACAAAAACAAACAAACCTTGTTTCCAGAGGCTGAGATATTCACACTGCACCAAGCTCACTGATTAACACAAAGACTGTGGCGACCAGGAGTCCTGGCACAAGCATGTGAGGTCTTAGGGAGCCAAAAAATGGAGGAGTTACCTTGGTTCTTTTCTGTGTTCAGGATGAGAGGATGGGCTACCTTATGGTGCTACACTTTGAACTTCATAGCTCTTCCTTTCCCCATAGAAAAGATCTGCTTTGTTTTTTTTTTTTTAAACCAATCTTTTTATTCCCAGAATGTTCAAGAGTGATGGTCACATTGCCCGGCCTACCCACCCTTCCTGTTTTCTGTCTCAAGTCACCAGACACCATCTCCATTTTGCCTTTCCTTGCTTGTAAGCCAGTTACAAATGGCGGAGTTTGATGGCATCCTCAAACCCAGGAGGCCAACACTGCTCTGATCCAAGCCGCAGCCTGGATTCTCCTACTTCATGAGACAGAGACTCATAAGCTCAGACATTCCTGTCACTCTCTCCCTCTGTTTTTCCCTCTCTAGCCACCTTTTGCTACCCATTTACTCTGGGGACATGGATTCAGTCACCCCTGTCTCTTGGTCCCTAGGCCTTCTTCAGTCCAATGGGATTGAACCCAGAGCTGTCTATATTTTGGTTTGACTAAGTTAAAAAGATTTTTTTTTTAAAGTAACTGCAAAAGCCAGGTAATCATCTCTCTCATCCTTCATCAAAGAAGCTTCGTGTAGGACATGGGGAACATTACAGAGATCCACAAGGGTCAAATGTAAAGAAGTGGCCTGGCAATCCCTAGCTCCAATTGGCACATGTACAATGCAAATCCTACATGGAAGGCTCAGGGGAACATCTCAGAAGAGCAGGGTGGGAAGAATCCAAAAGCTGGGGACCAGGATGCACTGTAAGAGAAGTGTCTTTATTGGCACGACGGGGATGCTGCACCCATGAAATCTCAACAATATGGTTGCCTACACAAGACCTAGTGACAGCACCGCCTGACTTGCCAATGTGGATGGGAGGAATTCTACAAGTTCTACCCCAAGAGGAAGAGAGACGGGCAATTGGTAGCAGCTGAGAGAGGGAGAGTAGTTCTGTATGAAGAGCCCCTGAAAGGTTATCCAATGCCAAGTGCTCATCCATAAACATATGTATATAAGAGCAACACTGAATGATCACAGTGGCGTGTGTGTGTGTGTGTGTGTGTGTGTGTGTGTGTGTGCGCGTGTGTGTGTGTGAATAATACAGAGAAAGAGGTCATCGAGTCAAAAGGGAGTGAAAGGACAGTGGTGGGAATGACTTAAATACAGTGCTCATGGATGCCCTCTAAAACATTTAAACCTTTGTATTCATCTACTTGCTTATTTGTTTGTTGCAGACAGGGTCTCTCCTCAGAGGCCTGGATGTCCTGAAGCTCATTCTGTAGACTCATGGAGATCCATCTGCCTCAACTTCCTGAGTGCTAGGATGAAGGGTGTGCACCACCACACCCAGCTACATTTTTTTCACAATGAAAAACAAAAACAAAATACAGCAGCAGTAACAACAAGGACAACAACAAAGCCCTTTCCTAAGGCAGAGCTAGCGCGATCACGGATGGCGTGTGTTTGCGTGTGCATGCCTGTGTACGTATATGTGCATGTATGTTTTACCTTTTTCTGTGAGACAGAGTCTCTGACTGGTCTAGAACTCACCAAATAGGCTAGACCAGCTGGTCAGGAAGCCAGGGATTCCCCTGCTCCCACCATGTTTAGCCTGGGTTCACAAGTACACACATCCACACGCCTGGCTTTTTGAACATTTTAAAATTACTCTTAAATGTGAGATCTGGGGATTAACTAGGTTCTCAGAAGCACTTTACCTACCAGCTGTTATCTCCTCAGTCTAAGACCAGAGTTTTTTTGTTGTTGTTGTTCTGTTTTGTTTTAAATTCACAATTTCCCTGAAGCCCAGTAACAGTTCCTACACCTAGAAGCGTGTCTAATATTATGCCTTCCTTACCTCGCTGGACACATGGGATCTGGCTTTCAGGGAATAAAGAATTCTGGTATCCGCCCCATCCCCCTCTGGCTTCTCAGCATGTGTCTGTCTGTCTCTATCTGCTGTCTTTCTGTCTGTCTCTCCCTCTCTCCCCCATTCATGTGAGTGAGTTTGGGGTCCTCGCATAGCTCAGAATACACGTGGAGGTGAGTGGACACCCTCGGGTGTCAACTATGTCTTGTACCTTGAGATAGGGAGTGTCTGTTGTTTTTCTACTGAGTATTGCCTGGTTACTTGGCCCTTGAACTTGCAGACTCTCTTATCTTTGCCTCCCATCTTCAGATAACAGCTCTGGAATTACAAATGCTAGCTACTGCATTGGACTTTATAGGCATGAGCTTGGGTCCTAATGCTTGTATGGCTTGCACACAGTTTATATAGTAAGTCTTTACCCTAGGCTAGGCATCATCTTCTTAATCAATTAATGAATGTTTATTTTATTTGAGTACCCTGGAATTCATTATATAGAAGGGAGTAGAGGGGCCTCCTCAAAATCAGAAACCTGCTTGCCTCTGCCTCTCCAGTACTGGGATTGAAAACTATGTGCCACCATGTCTGGCATGGCCCTCATTTTGAATTCACTGTATACTCTCACACATATTATAGTAAAAATGTACATGCACATACACAGACATACACAGATGAATGTATAGAGTGGTGGAGGGAGAGATTATTAAATATCTACATTCTTCAAATTGCTTTGGGCCTTGGTCACTGAAGATAAAAAAGCTGATTTCAAAAGCGCAGGGGAGGCAACTGGGTCTGTAGAGTTCACGTCTCGCTGGCACAGAGCCCTAAGTTTGATTCTCAGCACCACCTAGACCAGGCATGGTGATATGGGACCGGAATCTCAGCAATGGAGTGGTGTACCCAGGAGCTCTTGTTCAAGGTCACCCAGGGCTTCGAGGCAACTCCAAGGCCAGCCCGGGACTTTGCAGATCTTATTCTGTACACAACAAAAATCATTCCCTCCCGGCACAGCTGTGCCATGGCTGAATGTTTTCACTAGCAATGAAGGCTCACCACTGCAAGCAATCCTCATTGTCCCACAAACTGTCACTATCTGCAGTGAACAGATGACAGGACAGAAAGACGTGAAACGGTAAAGATCATCTGATACTCAAAGGCCTCGGCCTAGAACCTGGTGAAGCCGATCACATAACGAATAGACACTGTTAGCACCGTGCACACACACAAGAAGCTATGTGACGAGTAAAAAGCAAAGATGCCTTTGGAAGAAGAATACGATGGCCTAGAAGTGAGTGCCAGCAGAGAAAGGTAACTGCACTGTCAGGGAAATCTGGTGGAGATTAAGGGCATCAGTTATTCATCAGTGCCCTATACCCCTGTAATGCATGGACGTGGCTTTCTTTCACTCTTAGAGATGGAACTACGTGAGAAGCATGGCAGAATCTCAAAGAAATCGAGGCGCATTTAGAGTACATTGAGGGAGCTGAAGAGATGAACTAGTCAGTAATGCACGCTTCAAGTAAACACGAGGACTCAAGCTTGGATCTCTAGAACCAACACAAAGAGCAGGCAGGTGATACATGTCTGTAACCCTAGTGGTTGGGGCAGGGGTTGGGAAAGAGACACAGGAAGATGCCCTAGGTCTTTGGTTTGGTTGTTATAGACAATGGATGAGCTCTAGGTTTAGTGAGAGACTCTGTCTCCAAAAAATGGACTGATCGAATATGATGCTTAACATTAATCTCTAGCCTCAATATGCCTGTGGGACACACACATACTAAGAGTACAACACACACACACACACACACACACACACACACACACACTTAAAATATGTAAAAGAAAGTACACCAAAGTATGTATTCTCAAAAGCAACTTTTCCTTCCTCCCTCCCTCCCTCCCTCCCTCCCACCCTCCGTCCCTTTCTCCCTCCCACAGGCTAGACCAGCTCTCTACCACTGTGATATCCCTCCCTCCAGCTCAAAATCTAACATCCTTAGTACACCAAAGTCCAAGATAAGAGGTTTAGGGTTAGGCTTAGAGCCTGATTTTGGGTGACACGGTGAGACACTGCTTAAAATAAAAACTGAAGGAACATTAAAAACTAAACTGGGCTTATCTGCTATAGTTATGTTCAGGCAGTGACAGTGAACTCTGGAACTCCCGGTAACCACAGTTTAGCATACGGTTGAATTTGAGTATCCAAGCATGAAGAAATAATGATTCGTTGGGAATTTGGGGGAATTACTGACCCTGAGAGAATCATCACCAGTCTAAAATCGAGCAACCCTATTTTTTAAAACATTAGCATGTCTCCACAGAAGCAGCCTGCAGGCTGGTTCAGTGACAACCACTCATTGTGCCTACACCTGGAGCCTGGCTTCACCACCTGCTAGCTGTGTGAACTTGGACAAATGACTCAACCTTCCTGTGCCTTAGCTTCTTTATCAGCAGGACTGGGAATAAATTACAGAACCCGTGTCACAATGCACACAGAAAAAGAAGTGACTGAGCTAGAGGAAAAAATAAAATAAATAAAATATAAAAATAAAAAATAAAAAATAAAATAAAAAGATAAAACCAAGCAGGTCACCACCACCTGCCCAGGACACTGGGTGGCCTGCTGTAAAGACAGGTTCCTCAGCCAAACTGGAATGCAGATAGTCCTTTGAAAGTTACTTCTTTAATGTAGAGATTTTCAGATCTAATTTGTGTACCCAGAGTCCAACAAACATTTCTGAGAACCAAAGAACCTAACAATGGACTGTAATGTTGCAAATTCTGTTCATCTGAGGCTCAGGCCAGCAAGTGGATTCAAGCATTTTTTTTTTCCTCTGTGCTTGGGAGCCACAGAAAGGAGATCACCACAGCCCATGGAGGGTTTCAGGCACTCAGAATATGTAGGGTGAATGAAAGGGGTTCATATCTTTTATCCACAAAGAAATGAAAAAAAAAAAAAAAACCATAGCAAATTACAACTAACTCTGCAGAGCTAACAGGCCTGTGTCTCTCCACATACACACCAACTTGATTTTTCTCTTGGTTAGGTCTCCAATAGCATTCATTCTTAGTTTAAGATTTTCGGTTGTGCTGAATATTAAAAATAAAAATTACACTTCGTCTCTGACCATAACTAGATGAGAATTCATCAAGACCTCGTCTTCTGCCTGTTCCCATCCTATCACAAACTAGCTATACTTTGTGGGCCAATTTTTTTTCAGGGCAGAACATTTTCTCATGAGGTGGGTCTGTAGTCAGAAGTAGCCTGTCTGAGTGGGGGAAAATGTTTCTCCTACTCTCCCAGTCAGTCCTGGGCAGGTCCAGTCTGGGCAGTCACACAGACACACCCGGGAACTGTAAACTATTTTAACAACAGGACGGTTTTCCCACCTCAAAAGTGGGATCACCTTCAGCCTACTGATGTCCCAAGGGTGTTCCGAGTATCAACAAGTTCACATTAGTCAGGCACTTTGATTTCTACAGACAAAGGGCTCTGTGGAACTACAAAGTATGATTATCCAACCCAGGGACCTTTGTGGAGTACCCAAGATGACACGCAGGGAGGCAAATGGCCTGCTGTTTCCCACTGTTGCCCTCCCAGAAGCAAAGCTCCCCACCACTCCCGAGCTCAAGGCAGGGCCAGCCAAGTGGAAGCCATGCTGTATCTGAACTTGGCTGCACTCTTCCCTTATATAGGCAACGAAGAGGGAATCCCTCTGTGCGCATATTTTCAGTTCACATTCCCAAATACTATAGGCAAACACACAGATTTCAGCTGTGATTTACAGGGCTGCCTCTGCCTGGGCCAGTCACCAGGTTAGGACCATGTCTACACAGCCCTGTTACAGGATGAGTCTGAGTGAGGGTGGATCTTAGGGAAACCCTGCCTCCTTTCCTACAGAAGCCCAGAGAATGGCCACAGGCGACCAGGCCAACCCCACTTGAAAACTGAGAGAATAAAATGAAAAAAAGAATATTAGCTGGCTTGTTTTAAACCTACATTCAATCTAGGCTTGGGACTTTCCCTTGGACTCTGGAGTACTTGTAAGAATGTAACAATCTTTAGGACTGTGGAAAATATTATATGATTACAGAGACTAGTATTATATAGCATAATCTCCTCTCTCTCTCTCTCTCTCTCTCTCTTACACACACACACACACACACACACACACACACACACACACACACCATTTGGCAGTGCTTGGGATTCTACTCTGAGCCTTATGTATGCTAGGCAAATTCAACTATTTCCAGCCCTAAAAGGGATGTTTGAGGGACACAGAGGCCCAAGGCCCAAGTAGACCCTTTGTCTCACAGCATGTGACAGCCTTTAGGGAGGAGTCAAAGACTGGCATTAAACTGTGCTCTTCACTAGCCACAGACAACTCAAGGTCCATGTGCTTTTAGCTGAGCTGCTCAGAGTTGAGAGTGTAACCCCCAAATGGTGTCTGGATGATGACAGCTAGAGGAAGAATGTACATGAGACCCTAGGTTCAAGCCCCAGGACCAGACTGAGCATGCAAATATCTGATAGACAAATAAATAAATAAATAAATAAATAAATAAATAAATAAATAAATATGCTTGCCTTCGACACAACTGTAAGAGTTGTTCATCATCACCGTGGGATTACTATTAAAGTGAGCCACCGTACACCATAGTGTGACAGTACGATGCCACTGAAGCAGGCATCTACACCTTCCAAACCACGGAACAAAGAATTCTGGGAAACTCTATCCATCCACAGCAATAAGCTCATTCTTAGTCCACAGCCTGGCAAAGTGTCAGGGAGAAATGTAAAAGACAGACAGACAAACAGACAGACAGACAAAAGAAAGAAAGAAAGAAAGAAAGAAAGAAAGAAAGAAAAGAAAGAGAGAAAAGAAAGAAGAGAGCTAGCAGGCTCCTGAGCCTAAAGGGTTAACTCGGTTGTCTTTAAAAAAAAAAAAGGACATGTATAATTTCCTTTTATCCTAAAACAATGCATTTATTATTTTCTGTGTATCTGGTAAAGGGCACGGCTTTCAGAGTGGAAAACAAAACAGACGTTGGTCACATGTTTATTTGCCTCACCTCCTCCCTTCCCTTCTGATAAATAATCAAATATGCCATCCAGAAAAAACAAAATCAGCGAGCTGGGAAATTTGATGGTCATCAAGCAGGCTGAGACAGCAAGCAGAGCGGCCCACTGTTCCCACACTGCTGCTCAGCCCCCACACCTACTCCACCATCTGAGTAAATAGCCCGCTCACTCTTTCCATCTTCCCCACAATTACTCCTACTGTTAAACAAATTGTCCTTAAGGCAGTCGCAAACAGCAGCTTTGCAACACCCCCCCCCCCCGCCCCCCTCTGCAAAGCAGAGCAACTTCTGGACATTAAAAACAGCCATCTCGGCCACAGCGGCGCACACAGAAACCGAGACTTGTTTATTTGTGTGGACCTTCCTCCCATTCGATGGTCTGGACAAGTATGGAAATTCTATTTCTTCCTCTAGCCTAACAGATACTGTTGAAAACATTGAAGTTTATGGATATTTAGTCTGAGGACTAACCAAGTTCAGAATAATAGCAATTCTCTTAAGATCAAAAGAGCCAATTTTCTACTTCCTGTCTATTCCCTCATCAGTACATAGCTTAAAAAAAAATAGCACCTGGCTTGCCAATTACGGTGACGCTGAAGAACAGGGGTAGAGGAGGTGGAGCGGGAGGGAAGAGAGACCAGAAGGTGGGCCAGGGCAGGAAAAGGTGGAACCATTTTTTAAAAGCTCATACCATGTGTTTGAAAGTCAATTCTCCTGAAGAGCCCAAGAGTAAGGTGGTTCTGCCAGCCCCGGTGCCAGAGCTTGCTGCCACCCCAATTACCCACAGTGGAAACGGTCAGAAGAGGGTCCGATATCAAAGTTAACAACCATTGCTGGGAGCAAAGCAGGCTTTCTCTCTACCTCGCAGCCTCCTCGAATTAAACAATAGTAATATGAATGAGATAATGACCGTGCGTGTTTCGGCAGCCTGACTTTTATTGGCATGAAATTGGTACAAATATTATCAAGACCGATTCGCCCATGATGACGGTGTCGTGATGTCAACCCCGGAGGACAAACTCTGCAGAGTGTCACAGGCACCGTCCCCACACTCTCTCAGAACTTGAGATAACAGAACAGGAAGAAAAGAAGCAGGCGGTACATACAGGCACGCAGAGAGAAAGTTACGGTCTACATTCAGCCTGTGGAAGTGTCTGGCAACACTGGCTGATTCCTCCTGATCAGAGCCAAAGCCACATGTGAAATCAAGAGAGAATTATCAAGGAGTTAGCAGGATTCCGTCCTCTCAGATCTCTATGGTGAAGAAGAAGGAAAAAAAAAAAAAAGGAAGAAGAAGAAAAAAAGCTTAGCCGGAGAGAGGAGGGAGGGAAGGAAACACAGTAAACAACTTGAAGCATCTCATTTTCTCCTTTACAGCGCGTCTGCCCAAGCAAAGATCCTAGCTTAAAAGTTTATTTAGTCCATTGAAAATGCCTCCCCCCCCCACCTCCCGGCACTTACAAGGAAAATGAAGAGTTTGACTGAGTGAGTCTCTACGTCTGCCTTTGCAGTTCCGTCTTGCCGTGGATGAGCTCTGGCTGTTTCTGTGAAGCGGGGGTTTGCCGAGTGGTAAAAGAGATGTTTGAATAAACAGGAAGTGCTGAGCGCTGAAGCACACTCGAGGAGAGAACACACTGGAACACTGCCCTTTGTAGGCAACCTCGGGGAGGTTCGTCTCCACAGTAGCTGCCTGGGCTCTCACTCAATGACAAGGAAACCACAAGAATTCCTCAAGTAATTCTTCACTTTCAAAGCTGGGAGATCAGTTGGAGCTTGCAGGTAATTTTCAAAGTTGCACAGAGCACTTAAAGAAATCTATTAATGTTCAACACACCTAAATCACTCCAGGATAGCAAGCAGGGACACAGCACACACGGTGTGCCCTGTAGACCAAACCCTAGCCAAACACCGCTCCTGCACGCAGACGAGTACACACCAACAAGGCTTCAGGAAACCTGTTCTTGAGATATTTTTGTGGTGACATTTACATAGGCAGGATGAGAGTGAGAGAGAGAGAGAGAGAGAGAGAGAGAGAGAGAGAGAGAGAGAGAGAGAGAATATGAGAATATTCAGACCTTGCTGACCTTAGAGGGTTTTGGTCACATATATTTTTAAAGATCACACCACCCAGCATTCCCGGGATAAGCTCCCTGTCTGGTTTGATTGCCTTTCCTCTCTGTTCACCTCCTCTGCTATCAGGGAAACGATCTATGGACCATGGCACCCGCTTGCCCACTTCCTTACTCTGTCCTACACTGATTATCAAGGTCCTGTCTTCAGTCACCAGTAGAACCGGACGGGTACCATAATAAAAGTGAGCCACAGGAGGGAGGTGTAGCAGGTCAGCTTAAAAACTGGGAGGAAGAGTCATCGAACAGCCATATTCAACTGGAGACAGGAGATAGCAGAAGGCTTCCTTCCTAAAATGTACTGCTGTTGTGGCTGAGTTCCCCTGCCACAGAAGCATCTGACTTGTTATTAAGCGTGGAACGCTGGCCTGCCTGTCAGGCAGGTGCTAATACTCGGCTAAAATAACTCATTGGGAGCTGTCAGTGAGGTGTTTACATAGGCCCCGATCTTTTCTTCATAGAAGGAAATTTTTTTTTCTTTACTGGAATTCATCTTCTTTTGATCTCACATTCAAAGCAATGGCAGCTTGATAGACATTCAAGTCTGAAAGCAAATCCAGACGCTGAAGATAAACGGCCAGAATATGACAGGCAGAAGCATCTAAAGCTTACAGAAATGAAGAGAACAGCATGTCGCCCGAGTATTACAATAGCAGAAATCAAGAGACATATTAGGTGGAACTGATCAGCCACAAAAACAGTTCAAAAGGCAGATCACAGAAACGGGATGAGGGGAAGGGGGTGCGGGGTGCGGGGTGCGGGAACAGGATCAATCTGGTTTGCCTGCCTCACCTCCCTTCTGAGCCTCCAAGTCTGCCTCTTCCCTGCACAAGGGTGGAGCGTCCAGAGCAGAGTCTCTTCTCTAACTGGGCTGGACCATTTACAGAGGTTACAAAGGATTTGCTAACAATCTGCTTCGAGGGGCAGGGGAGAAAGGAAGGCACATGCCCAGGCTCCCCCGTGCTGCACTGCACTGCCATGCTGTTCCTGTTCCTAGAAGTGGCGGTGGGTGGGGAGCACATAGCCTGGCCCAAGGGAGGTGGGCAGTCAGGAGGCTCTTGCTTAAACCACCCTGGGATGGACTGACACTCTAAGATGGCCCGGCAGTGACGGACTGCAAGAGCCCCACCTGCAGTCATACACATGGTCAGATTCCTTCAGTCCCAGTTAGGCCACTGTTCCACCCCTAGGAGCTGCAAAGCCATGTAGGCCAGTCTCTTAAAGGGATTATTGCAAGAACTTCTTCACGGCATAAAAAAAATTTTTTAAGAACTTTTTCTTAAAGGCATACTTTTAAAAAAAAGATATCTTTTGTTTTAAAGTCAATGCATATATCAGCAGAAAAAGATATTCTCTGAACAGTTCTGCCTGAGTTGTTTATTAATAAACACTGAAAGGGAAATGGCAGAACCAGACTAAAGCACATCAGAATTCCATATTTACCCTGTGGTTCTCTCTGAATTGTTTCTTCTGGGAAATCTCACTGGAAAAGTGAGATTCTCTTTTCCATAGGATGCTAGGATTTTTAATTATTACTGCCTCCCTGTCTCCCCCCCCCCCACTATCCATAGTACACTCACAGTAAAATATGGTTTAAAAATGCACAACACAACTTTCCAAGCTGTAATCCGTTTAGAGTTTGCCTTGTACCAACAAGATTCCTGGAAAACTGAGGAAGAGCCTTGGAGACAAACTATGAGGAGCAAGGCTGGGAGACTGTGAGGCCCTCAGCGGTCAGAATATCCACATGAGATCTGCCTTTCAAATATGTGCTCGCTTTATTCATAAAAACATCCCATAGGAAACCGTGCTATTATAAAGATTACGGTAGTCCCATCATCTTCATCAGGCTGGATAGAGACCCTTGAGGAGGAAATGCTACAGGCCTTTGCTAGGGAATCCTGTCTGGTGAGGGTGATTCGAGGGCACATTCAGGGGGTTCCTTTAGCTATAGCCAGGATGATGACACTGTTGGAAATTCCACAAAGTCCTTGGGAGCCTTGGCCAGCGGCTAGTGCTGATAGACAGGAGTGTGTGAATTCATCAGCGGCGCTCAACGGTCGCACCAGGGCCAGTCTCGATGTCCCTTGGCAACAGGGACAGAGACAGAGGTTTTAGATGACAGGTCTTGGGAGCACTGGGAGCACTGGGAGCACGGCAGTACAATCGTGGGGACCACTGTCCATGTTCAGTCTTTGAACTCTTCGGGTGTGTCTACAATGGTATATCTTGCTTACCATGTGTTTGACGTTGGGGTAAATATTTTGCACATTTTTTAACATAAATATTTTTCTGTTTTACTCACAGTCAAAACACGTTACACATTCACGCTGTTTGTAAATATTTTCCTGCTTTTACAAGAATCCCCTTTAAGTCAAAACATGTTTATATTTATTTTGTCAAAACAAATTCTTCCTTCAAAACAACACGACATGTTGTCAACATAGTTTCCAGGTTACAATAAAAATGGTTTCACTTAGTTCCCAGCACAACAAGCAAAGCAAACAGCACATTCCATCCCAGAATCTAGGCTGTTTTTCTCAAGTCACCTCTGACCCATTCCGTGGAATGTCATATATTCAGGGCTGGACCTTTGCTTTAAATCGCACTAGATCAAACGAGCCAGTCTCCTCTGTCATTCCCTGACACCAAGGAAACAAAAGAACAAGGTAGTTGCTTTCAACATTTTCTCCCCGAACTTCTCAACTTCGATATTCCACATGACTGTAATTTACCCCCAAACAAGGGAGGTTTACCATAAAAGTGAAATGCAATTTCCCTTGTAGATTAGAAAATAGATTTTTCCTCCACAAAGAATGCAATTGCCTCCACTTTGATGAAAGAAATAACATTCCATTTCTTCGGACATTAAAGGTCTTTTTACAAAAAAAAAAAAAATCTGCCAAGTAAGAAGGCCTTCATTAGTATAATTAAATGACTGTTGGGCTTTTTTGATATAAACAACTTTTGAGATGTCATTTAAAAACCTCATAATAACACCATTAAAAAGCTACCATTTTTAACAGAGAGATTGTCTGCTCAGGGCCATGGAATGGTAGCCACGCTTCAGGCCCGTCCTTTCCCCCTTTCAGACTTCTGCTGGACTTGAATGTCACCATAGACCTTGAATCTTTGAATGTGAAATGGCTTCACTAATTGCTTTAATTGCTTGAAGATGTGCAGGCAGGTGAAACCCGATCCCCGTGGCCATTGTGGAGACTAAGAACAACACTGGAATGTTTACATAGTGGTTTGATTTTAATAGGCAGAAGGGCTGAGTTTAAGACAGCAAGAACACAGCTAATAGGTGACCTCTTAAAGAAGGCCCCCTCTAAAAAAAATAATGCTAAGGACACACAACCAAACACAATGTCATGTTCCGAGAGGCAGTATCCTAAACACCGAGGTTATTACCCAGTTCCTGACATTTCCACCCAAAACACTACACGTAAGAAAAATTAAAACAGAAAGAGCACTTTACAGGTCAGTTACCTTCTGAACATATTAGGACTCTATGGTGTTTTTAAGTAAGCACATTCATTTTACATTTTAAATTGCATATTTTTTTCAGGAGTGTAGCACTCTATTGTCTTAGAAGGGAGGGGTTAAGTGTCCCTCACCCCCATTTATGGCTTCTTGTCTCTTGCATACTCTTTGGCTGTGAGTTATGGCCACACCCCTTTAAACCAGTGTTATGTATAAATGTGCGTCTCCCTCCTGCCTGTCCTCTTGCCATGTGACCTCAGGGTCTGCTTCTCGTTAGTAGGACCAAGAAGTCCTTTAGAGTGGTCATTCAACAGTGGTGGCCACATTCCCTGGATGTTTTAATGGCTTGAAATGGACACCCAAGGTTTAGCGATAGCTCCCCATGGCTGACTTCTAATGGAAGGCGCAAATGTAATCAGCGCATGACAGGAAGTAAGTGTACGCCATAGTCACTAAGCCACAAAGGTCAAGTAGGAACAGGTTTGCAAAGGCAACTAAACAGTCTTCATACATGCAACAGACATACACATAGACATGTGAGTTACTGCGTGTGCATGTACACATACAGATGTCCACATGCAAATGTAATGCACATGCGCACACACACGGGATTCATGCGTATATGAATATTTCATATATAGTCAAGAATAGTTCACTGCTGCAGAAGGGAAAGGGTGCCAGAAAATAACACAAAGGTTTTAGGGTTAAGCTACGTTACTTGGGGCAATAGACACGCACTGTACATGAGTGCAGACCAGGAGGTTGCTCTTCCATAGAGCAGGGAGCACTGTGCAAGTTCTGCCTAGCGAAGTAACGTTGCACATTAACTCATGACGATGAAATACAATTGCAGAAGAAAAAAAATAAAGTCCTTTTAAAGCCATAAACAGTTTTAAATGCTATAAGCTCTGCAATAAACGTAGGAGTTTCTTTGCCCGAATGATTTGTTCCCCAAACACTGGAGACAAAAATGATGAAACCAAAAATACTTGCATAAAATATCCTTTTGAACCATGGCCACCTCACGCATATTTATCAACATTTACACCCTTTCCGAAAAATGAAATCCCCTGGCGAGAAGTAAGTCCTTCCCTCTGAAAAAGGAGGGAAGACAAGTAAGTATCCATTTAAACATTAAGTATAAACTAGTCCAAGCCAGCGAGAGGCACACAGAGGGGAAAGTAAACAGGCCCTGCTGCCTACCCCCAAAATAGTTCCCCTTTGAAAGCTCTCAGCAGCAAGTGCCTGGTACCAAGGGCTGCCCTGTGAGCTGGAAGGGTCAGCAGAGCTATGCTAAGCTGACAGGTTCAGTTTACAGCGGCCAGGACTTTGTTTGGATATACTGGCCTTGCTCACTGCCAGCTTAACAACAGATGGCTAGAAAACTTTCATTATGTTGCACAGGACTGAAACTGCAAACAATCCAGAAAACTCTGAAAAAGTTTAACTCCCTCTCAACCGATGTGCCAAAACCAGAGTCCACGCAGGCCCCGGGGGCCTGCAGAGGCAGGCTGAAGGCAGAACCTGCCAAGTGGAGTTCAGGAGAAGCCATCCTTGCAGGCTGCGGAGTGAGGGAGAGCTACTGGAGGCTTATTTTAACTGTTCGAAGTCCAGACCTTATAAGGAGTTGCACCCATTGTGCCTTCTTGTATTTTATTTTCCCAGAACATAGTGACAGACTTTCTTTCCCTTCAGAGAGAAAAATCTTCCAGACAATTCCCAATTCCCAAGCTCTCTTCCTGCCTCCCCTTTATTCAGGAAGCTGGCAGGACTGCATCAGTCTCACCCCAACACCTAGATTTAAATATGACTTACCCAAATCTGTGTATAATTTAAATATTCATTAAGCCGATTCAATCCCTACTGAATCCTAGTCTCTTCTAATGCTGGGAGACAGGTTATAAATATACCTTCAAAGGTTTAATTCAATTGGCAATCTGAGAGGTCTTATCACTGGAAATGTGTTATTTTCCTATTATTCAAGAAATGAACAAATGTGTTTTCCACAAATGTATTTTAGAAGCTACCCTTCGCTGTTATTGAAAGAAAATTGTGTTTATGACTCCTTTAGCATAGTGTAAACTCATAAACGTCAACAGAGAGTACAAGGAAAACTGTCAACTAAATATTGTTTCCTTCACGAGCTGTTCTTCCAAGTCAATTACGCCTTTCAACTTCTGGGGCATTGTATGATAAACTGGCAGTAAAAATCATTCACATTAATATACCATGGTGCCTTGCCTGCAAAAGGTAATTAAGGAAGTAAATGACTCATAAGAATAGACATATTAGCTGCAAAATGAAAGGCAACTGAGCTGCCACATAAAAATATGTACCATTAAGATACCGCATTTTCATATTCCTGTAATCAGCTCCAGTAGACTAATGCTTATTTAATCCAGTTCTGAGCTAAGTCCATCAACAACTGTTTTTCGCTGTTTTCTCCTTGACTGAACATTATGAGAGCAGGTTTGGAATAAATACTGCAATGAGATTTTTGCATACTCAATTGAAGAACAGGTTTTTACATTTTAAAATCTATTTTTCTTTCCCCGAGAAATATAACATTTAAAAAAAAAAACAGATTACTGGAGGAAAAAAAAAATCATACATAGCAAGTTAGACGTGCCTCCTTAACAGGTAGGGCATCTGGAGGGAGAGATCTTTGTTTCTATATTTGCCTTTTCTGGGATGCCAGGCCTCCAGCTCCCAGGCCCCGGTTTCCTTTATGAAGCAAAGCCCTCTTGTTAACAATGTCTTCCATGAGCATTATGGTTCCACAGGCAATTCATGCTTCAGCAAAGGTGGAAGGAGACAGCAAAAACGGATGGGTGAATTGCTAAGTGAGGTTGACGGTGGAGACCTCACCAAAGCCCAGTGTCCGGAGTCCTTCCAGGGCTAGCCACCAGACAGACAGATGACCCCTTCTCTGGGCAAATGGAAAGTAATATGAAACTCACTGCCCCCCTGTCCAATTTCATACCCCCATGTCTGAGTCTCCACAGTCTTTTATTTCAAGGCATCACCAACAGCCCATCCTAGCCCAGTCCCAGAAAAACCTTATCCATTCAAAGAAGTCTGAGGTGTTTTTGTGGAGGCAAAGTTGCTCATCTTTCTTCTTCTCTGCATTATTGATCCTTATCAGTCATCGGAGTCATGTGCACTGGGGATCAGTGTAGAGGTGGTGGTGGGGGGGTTTCCTAGATACAAGAACAAATGCCTACTTTTGTGGGAACTGGAAGCTTCTGTTGTAACTCCTGCAACATAGGCCTTCTGATTTAGTTTGGGTGTCCGTTTGTATACCTCTGGCTATGGTAGCAGCAAAAATTGGTCTACAAATTATGGCAGTGACTATTTTCTGTGAAGTTTCTTAATAACGCATTCATGCTCAGTGGGCTCTAAATGTTTCTAGACACTGTCCACAAACTTACTAAGAAGCCACAAAGAGATCTTAGCTCTTTTGCTTTCTGGAAGAAGGTAGGCTTTTGACAAAAGTAAAGTTCTAGATTTGGGATGCCCCCTGGCATCTAGGAGATGTTTTGTTTTACAAATTGATAAACAGCCAGCTAGGTACTTGAGAACAGTTCAGGTCAGAAGAAGAACCAGACACAGACCCCTTGCTGGTCTTTTACCTTTTCACGGCCTGGTGAATGCAGGGAGCCCCCTGGTATATAGGTGGACTTCACCTTGCAATGCACTGTTGCCTCTTGTTGGAGCTGATACTGCGTAAAACAACAATTAATGAGCTCTAGTCCTTTCCCTAATTAAAGAACAAAGGTCCTTGTGCTAGCAGAGCAGCAGGGAACAACACACTCAGGGAGACTTGAACACTTCTAATTGCCTTCAAATGGAATTCTTGAGATTTCAGAACATAATAGGATCAGGAACTCGGGCACTAGCACCATCCTTTACAAATAAGCCTTCACAGAACACAGCCAGCTGTTAATAAATACACCATTATCAAAAATGCAAAGTTGCCACTGTAACGCCCGCAACCTTTGTATTCATGAAAATTAACCCACATGCACGAATACAATGATACATGAATTCGTTTTTAAAACAAATACATCAAAAAAAAATAATAAACTAAAAGGACCTCACAGGAACATGAAGGCAAGGAGGCAGATCCTCCGAGCCCAGTACTTGTCAGGCCTTTAGCAGTTGGGTTTCAAACATGTAATTAAGAAAGATAACCCCCAGTTTTTCATAGTCATTAGAGGCTTTGGGTAATAGAATACTCTCTCCAAAGTGTTACAAACACACCGCACTTCTAAATAACCTGCCTGGAGAAAGTATGCTCTCTACCAAGGGCAAAGCTGCCGTGCAGCGAGGAACAGTAAATGGCAGGCTGGCGTTCAAGCCCATTAGCTGCTATCGGATAGCAGCACATTCGCTAGCACGCGACCTGTGAAAAATCTGAGATCTCTTTAAATCTTCGAATTGGATTACTGCATTAATTCTTAAGAACTGCGATCCCTCAACCAAGTCAAATTGCCCTCATTAACAGTGGAAAAACTGCCTCTGCAATAAGTATTTCTTAAAAAACGATATTTATTATCTATAATCACTTTCACATACCTCCCCTTGAAATCTAACCAAAGAATGCCAGTGACTCGGAGGCCTGCATCCTAACTTTGAATATTAAATTTTGGTTCAAATAAAAATAAGAATGGAAGCTTTTTTGCTCACGGCTTAAATTTACCAGACACTTCCTTTCGAGCTGAGCGGCAGTCAGCTTCCGTTTAGAGGAGAAGCTGGGGCACGCGGAGAGCTCTTGAGTAGAGCATTTAGGTAGCCTCAGTTGACTGGGGGAGCTGCAGTCTTGCATGGCCATCCGGTGTTATGGATGGTGCGTGGACTGAGTTCAGTCCCAGACTGGGCTTTCAGTCTATGCTACTATAACAACTGGTACTACAGATTTATCTAAGAGAACTGAAAGGCAACAGTAGCAACATGGTGCCCTGTGTGGAAATGATACCCATAACAGATATTGATACCGCAAGCTCCCTCCATTCTTCCTACATCACATTGGCTAAGAATGCCCAACCTGTAGTGAGAATGTACTGGCTGTGGTTTTCAATCTGTGGGTTGCGACCTGTCGAACAACTCTGTCACAGAGGTGACGCATCAGATATCCAACATATCAGATATGTACAGTAGCAAAATGGCAGTTATGAAGCAGTAGCTAAAGTAATTTAATGGTGGGGGGGTGGGCCATTACCACATGAGGAGCTGTATTAAGGGGTCTCAGCATTAAGAAGATGGAGAGCCCTTGCTCCAGAGTGTTGGGATTAAAAAAAATGGGGGGTTGGGGATTTAGCTCAGTGGTAGAGCTCTTGCCTAGGAAGCGCAAGGCCCTGGGTTTGGTCCCCAGCTCCGGAAAAAAAAAAAAAAAAGAAAGAAAAAAAAATGGGGAAGGTAAACTCCGTGTCAATTCCATCATTTTTCACTAGAGTGGCCTCAGCCAGCTCTCGGCCTGACCACACTGGAACAAATTCTAATCTTTTATAAGCAACGCCAATCCCTGAGGCCTGGTCTCCAGCATCATGGTGCTATATCTACTAGCCCAAGTCCCCTCCATCAATGGCCAGGGCATGAGGGTCTACCAACTGGTGATGTTGAGCAAGTGTGTTGGGGCCTGGCAGAAGCTCGATGGTCGGGAATTATTGGACCTGACTATTTTTAGAGCATGTGTTACAGAATGGGGAAAGGAAGAGATTGAGGTTGCTTTTCCAAGCTGGCTAAAAACCAAAGCTTCTGAACAGCCATAATAAAATGCTAACTGGAGTTCCTAGTAAAAACCCAGAGGCCTTACAGGTTCCAAAGTGCCTTCTGAATCATAAAGGAACTCAGATAAGCTTCGCTCCACGTCGTGCCATCGTGAAATGTGCTTATCTACAAAAGATGTGAACATGGGCAGTCCCTATTTAACTTATAAGGAGGGAAAAATCAATTAAACGGAGGAGCATCCAAACGCAGCAGAGGGAAGGTTCTAGGAGCTAGAGCAGAGTGTTTCTAGCAATCTTCTCATCTGCCACAGACTTCAAAACTATCTGCTGTTAAAACGAGTATCTGCATTGCTTACCGGATGTGCATGCCATGCTTACGAGACTCAGTTTAACAGTCATGTTAAGAGTATCTTTTAGTCTCAAGAACGCATGGAGAATCTGTGTTCACTATCCTCCTGCCCTGCATGGTAGGAATCGTCCATCCATTCTGCAGAGGAAAGCAGGGTCTGGTTGGGCTCATGTGTTTGAATGCTTAGTTCCCAGAGGGTGGCACTGTGCTCAGGCTTGGCTCAGGGTATGTAAATGGTCAGCTCCAGAGCTCACACAGCTTCTCTGTGGGTTTTTCTATGGCTGCCTGAAGAAACAGGAATGGAAGGAGACAAAGGAGTCTTAGGTAGGACACTGAAAACACTGAATACGAAGTACCTCTGATCCTAGCCATTTGAGAGGACAGCATGCTCAAGGCCAACTTGGTGAGTTGAAGGATAGCCTGGGCTACAGAACAATAGCCTTTCTTGAAGAAGAAAAGAAAAAGTAGAATTAGTGCTATGAGCCATGGGCCAACCCAAGCTACGGAGGCTCGCCACCTGCCTCCTTCCTGGGGGCACACCAAGTTCTGTAGCCCAACGCAGACACTTTCCCTCAGCGTCCATCTGCACAGTCTCCCATCTCTGAGTGCTTTATGCTTTATGTCAACCAGGTTCTTGTCAAACAGTAACTGCTTCAGCAATGACCTCATGGGTGCCTCAGTTTCAGATTCTAGCAGCACACGGTAACGTTAACCACTCTCCAGTCCCGGAGTCATCTCCGAATTCACAGGTCATTAATCATGGAAGGCTTCATATCTACTGCATGCTGAGCATGGCCTTCGGAATGAGAGGAGGACAGAGTTGAACCTTCCCTTCTTGACACCCCACACAGTCCAGCTGGAGTAAGAGTTAAGACGCAGGCAGAGACCTGCTACTAAGAAAGATAAGAGGACCACAATCCAAGAACAACTTGAACCATTGCCGGTATTTTACCCTAATGGCATTAAGTCATCTGGGAATTCATCTATGAGCAGGTGATAGTGAAGACAGAGCAGAGAAGGAACCAGACAAGAAAAGAAGCAGAGGGGCTAGAGAGGTGGCTCAGCGGGTAAGAGCACCGACTGCTCTCCCAGAGGTCCTGAGTTCAATTCCCAGCAACCGCATGGTGGCTCACAACCATCTGTAATGGGATCTGATGTCCTCTTCTGGTGTGTCTGAAGACAGCTACAGTGTAATCATATACATAAAATAAATAAATCTTTAAAAAAAAAGAAAAGAAAAGAAGCACAGAGAAGGTCCTGGGAGCTGGAGCGAGATAACAAAGGAAAGAAAAGTTCATTGAACAATTAGTGATGCATCACTCTCAAATCAACTAATACAACGTCTTGTTCTCTTGACACAGGTCACAAATACGCACTTTATTAAACAGTCTAGTAAGTGCAAGACACATCCTGATGGCAGAAACAGAAACACTTTCTGAAATTATCCAAGCATTTAGCTAATTACTATGGAAACATAAATTGCTCAGGTTAGCTCTAGTTTCTGTCTTTACCTTTGCTCAAGTCACCATGTAACGTGTAGGCAAAATTCTATAAATAGCTCAGGCTAGCTCTAGTTTCTATCTTTACCTTTGCTTAAGCCACCCATGTAACATGTAGGCAAAACTCTAAGAGGACCCTAGGTATACATCCATATCTTCAGGACAGGTTGACACTCCTTCCCAGGAAGTTAGTCTGTCACCATAGAGGTGTTAATGCTGAGGGAATCAACAGCTGTAAACAAGGTCATAGATCAGCAGGCCTTAAGATAGGAGCTTATCTGAATGGGCCTGTCAGCATCATGTGAACCCTTTAAACTGGCATCTGGAGATCAGAGACAGAGGATGTCAGAGATCGGAAGTGCAAGAAAGATCGGATGCACTGTCACTGGCTTTGTGATGAACTGGTCATGGGATGAGAGCTGATAGGAGACTCTAAAGATGGGTGCAGCCTTGGATCCACTACCAATCAGCAAGGGAATCAGAACCTTAGTGCTTCGACCATGACGGACCGCCCATACCTCTGTGAGTACTAGGCAATCTTCAGCAAGAACCCAACCCTTCACCTATGTCTGCTGATCTCCTAAGCACATAACCTTCCTGACCCACACAAGCATAAACTACCAAGGACATGTTCAAGTTGCCATATTGGCGACAACACATAATGCAGCAACAAAGGACACACATTGAAGTATCAGAGGAGTACTTCAGCCCAGGCCAGTCACCTCCCCCAGGCCTCACTCCCTCATCTGTATCAATGGAGCAACAGGAAAGGTTTTTGGGGAGCAGCATCTTAGGAGAAGATGGAGGTGAAGATATTCTGGTACTTGCAGTTTAGAATCCATGTAGGTTATTTTGGTTTTGTGGGCTTGGCAGCCTCTCATATAGTCTGGATTGGCCTCATAGCCACTATATAGCCAAAGCTGACCTTGTTCCTCCTGCCTCGACCTCTAAAGTGCTGGGGTGTCCAGCATGTGCCATCAACTTTGGTTGGCACAGTGCCTAGGATGATCCCAGAGTTTCATGCATGCTGGGCGAGTACCCTCCCGACAGAGCTCTGTCCCAGCCCCCGCATTGGTTTTTTATTTTGTACTATTTCCTTCAGGAGCCACTAGATAATGAGCATCCTCTTCCAATTATTCTAATTACCTATGCTAATAATGATCAAGGCACAAATTCAAAATCATCTCTGGCTACAGAAGAGAAAGGACACTATAAACCCTTCTTGATGTTTTCCACAACCCACGCACAGGGTAGGAAAAGATACCTTCCCTGGGAAAGGAGAAGGTGGTTGGGAGATGGCGACCATGCTGCCCACCTTCCCTCCAGGCAGGCAAGGGAGTGCTCTACTCTACCCTGCTCTCCTCATGAAAGAGAATGGTGCTCTAAAAACACCTGCTACAGCTGTGGTGAGGAGTTAGTGGTTTCAAACACATACAGTGCTTCTTAAAAAGTGCCTCAGGCCCTGCCAGGGGGGAAACCATGTAAATGTTACTGTTATTCTTTTTTTATTTTTACTATGGCTTAACCCAACCCAAAAAGCTGTCTTCAAAAAAATTTGGAAGGTGGTACTCAATAAATACATAAAAATGAATTTATAATAAGGATTCTAACACTAATTCTTTTTAGGGGTATACTACACTGATGAAAAAGTGAGACACAACTCTAGTCGAATGTTACCCCCTAATTTTACTTTTATTCAAAGTAGGAGAGGTATGGGTATGCCCCTGAATCTGATGTCTACCTTTCTCGAAGTTCAGTAACTTGTAGTCTACACTCATCTGAAAATATTAAGCAGGAATTTTTAAAAGATAGGTCACAAATTAAGAGATTCTTTTTTTTTTTTCTTTTCCTTTCTGAAACAAGGTCTCTAACAAAGCACTTGCAGTCCTGAAACTTACTGTGTAGCCCAGCTGGCACTAAACTCCTAGAGATCCACCTGCCTCTGCCTCCCCAGTGCTAGAACTAAAGGCAGTGCTCCAACATGACTGGGAAATTCACACACTTTTTTTCTTTCTTTTTCTGTTTTCTTTTCCAGAGCTGAGGACCAAACCCAGGGCCTTGTGCTTGCTAGGCAAGCGCTCTACCACTGAGCTAAATCCCCAAGCCCCAATTCACACACTTTAAACTGCATGGTAATTGCAGAAGTATGAAGAAATCTCATGGCACCTTGTTCCAGTCCACTCGAGAAAGGGTACACTTCTGTCCAGTGTATCCATGCTATATACACTACCTGCCCATTAGTCTTGGTCAGAAGCCATTTAATTTGCTATGACTTCATACTATTTGTGCTTGCCAGACCCTTACATCACTTACTAACAGCCCCCAAACACAAGGTCAGTGATCCTGACAATTCAGATATGCCAAAAGGAAACACTAAGTACTTAACTCTACATAAGAAAAGGTAAAAATAGATGGGACTTTTGCATGACTTTTATGCCTGCATACTCTTAGAAATATTCTATTTTACTAACAATAGCATTAATCTTTCATTTGACTAATTAACAGACCAATTATCATAGGCACAAAGAATGTAATAATGGGTTACCATCAACAGAGAGTCTTGGACTAGAACCCCAAGGAGAGGGGTAACTATTCCATTCAAATCTTTTGCTTTTGGGGGGGGGGGTTCTCTACTTAACCTGGACTGTTCTCCATATAGAAAACAGGCTGGTCGAGAACTCACAGAGATCCTCCTACTTCTTCCTCTTGAGGTGCATTCAAGACTTAAAACCTTTACTGTTTCTTTTTTTTTTTTTTAAGATTTATTTATTTATTATATATAAGTACACTGTAGCTGTTCAGACACACCAGAAGAGGGCATCAGATCTCATTACAGATGGTTGTGAGCCACCATGTGGTTGCTGGGATTTGAACTCAGGACCTTTGGAAGAGCAGTCAGTGCTCTTAACCGCTGAGCCATCTCTCCAGCCCCCTACTGTTTCTTAACAAGTAGTTTAAACAAAACAGAAAAGAGGACCTCCCTGATTGTCTTAAGGGTTTTACTGCTCTGAACAGACACCACGACCAAGGCAACTCTATAAGGACAACATTGAATTGGGGCTGGCTTACAGGTTCAGCGGTTCAGTCCATTATCATCAAGGTGGGAACATGGCAGCATCCAGGCAGGCATGGTGCAGACAGAGCTGAGAATTCTATGTCTTCATCTGAAGGCTGCTAGCAGAATACTGACTGAGGGTCTTAAAGTCACAGTGACGTGCCTACTCCAACAAGGCCACACCTCCTGACAGTGTCACTCCCTCGCCCAAGCATATACAAACCACCACACAGATGAAGAAAATGTAAACTATTTCAGCCAGTGGGTCAGAGACAAAGACATTCAAAATTGCATGTCAATAGTAATGGAAGACCAAGGCTGGCTTCCCCGATGTGCACTTCCGGACCCCAGGCCTCTCTACCAGGTGGGACAATTAACAGTACAATAAGGTTCCCCATTCTCACAACCTAGCATGAAAGACAGACCAGAGGCTACCAGTGAGGGTATAATGTGGGGCACCAGGGTGGGGCACGGACTGTCCAAGAGAACAAGCCAGTCAGTAGTGATCCTCTGTGGACTCTAATTGCATTCTGCCCTCAGGTTCCCTCCTTGGGTTCCTGCCTTGACTTCCCTCATTGACAAGATTGTAACCTGTAAGCTGAATGAACCCTTTCCTTCCATAACTTGCTTTTTTTTTTTTTTTTGGTCATGTTTATCACAGTGAGGGAGAGCAAATCAGGACACAGAGAACACGCAGAAGTTCAGACCTTGGTGGGAGAGAGCACATACAGTAAGAGCTATCACACAGACACATGTGTGGGGTCATGGGTACTATCAGGAGGAAGGATAAGGCCATTCATTCCCTTCTTCCACACTCCCGGTACCATCCCAATATAGCTTTCTTCCCTCTCAGCCTCTCAGGGGCTCTAAGTGTGCCATTCTTCTCTGCCTCAGGTTCCTGCTGTGAGGTTCTGCATCACCACAGGCTTCCCGCAGGGGAATCTTCCCTCTTTAATCTGTTTTCCTCAGGTGTTTTGTTACAGCAACTGAAAGGTAGCCCACAAAGCTGCAGTCACTCACCAGAATACTCTAAGACTGTTCTGATGAGTGGGGGAGTAGGGGCCCTTCTGATAGTCCTGCTGGCATTAACCCTTTGTAGAGGGGACTCACAGCGCCTGTATCTGCTCATCCAAGCATGTTTGCGATGTTGTCAGCTTGGGAAAACTATACACAGAGCCTCTAAGAGGTCTCACACACTGTTTTGTGTATATTTACACACACACACACACACACACACACACACACACACACACACACTCCAGAGCATGAAGTCAATGTGATAGCAGCTGCTGCTGCTTCTTTCTCCTCCCCCTCCTCCTCTTATCCTTCCTTCTCCTTACCCTCCTCTTTCCTTTTTCAAAGAAACTGTTTTCCAACATGGCCATACCCTTTCACATTTCCATCAGCAAGACACAAGACTTTATTCTGTCTCCCATTGCTACAGCTGTCGCAACAAAGCCCTTACTCTATTTCAATAGGCACATAAGTATCAGTTTCACCATGACATCATCCCTGCCTTCTTCTATCACGACTTTATCATAAAGTAAGAGAAATAACTTTTTTTTTTTTTGAGGCTGGTCTCATATAACACAGTCTGGCCTTTCTGTAGCTGAGAAGGACCCTGAAAGCTCTCATCCTCCTGCTCCCAATCCAGGAGAGCTGAGATCAGAGGCATCCACCACTGTGCCTGCTTTTGTGTCATTCTGGGGACTGAATCCAAGCAGGGCTTCCAAATCCCTGCATACCAGGCAGGCATTCTACCAACTGAGCTACATTCCTAGCCCCAAGAACAGCTTTTATTTTTCAAGACAGGGTCTGAGTGTATTTTGGCTGCGCTGAAACTCACTATGTAGACCAGGTGGGCCTCAAGCTCTGAGATTCCCCTGCCTCTGACCCCTACAGTGTGTGCCGCCACCTGTGACCTTTATGCTTACACGTCTTCAGTGCAGCATTTTGGTAAACGGCTAGTCATGTTCTCTGCCATCCGTGGATTGTCCATCAGGTAGTTAGTTCCTTTCTTCAGGGTTTTCAGGGCACTTTATCTAGTTTTTATCTAGTCTATGTACAGGTCCTTTTGAAGATGGAAGTTAACAACATTTTCTCCCAGTTGGTAATCCACCTTTAATGGAGGACTGTACCTACATTGTTAAAATTCTTTAATATAAAGCCAGCAAGGAAAGACTGAATGGATGTGTGAAGCAAGTCCTAGGAAGTAAGAAGTACAAGCAGACTCTATGGATGAGCCTGCTGTTTCCAGCACATAGGAGGACGGAGTGTGGCCTCAGCCACTGGGGAAGCCATCCCCCCTCAGGGTGATGCTTTTAAAGCTGTGACTAATGATGCCACGCAAAGGTGATGTCTTCTTGTTCTCTGTTTTTAGTGCCACTGAACCATCCCAGGTAATAAATCAAAGAAGCCACTGTGGCTATTTGTATGGTTCGATAAGGGAAATTAATTTCAATGCCCAAACATGGACCTCCTCATATTAAAAAATGAGTACGGGACAGTAGCCATTTTCTCCAGAATGTACTGGACAGCACACGTACATGGGCCAGCTCAACCTGGGTGCTCTCTAGGGAAACAGAGTTGTCTCTCGAGACTGGGGTGTCACTGGGAGGAAGAGCTTGTTGGATAAAGAGCAAGACTAATTAATTAATATAATCACTGTTTGAGTAAATCAAATGTAGAAAATATATCCTGAGCCTCCACAAAAAGGGGGATCACAGTAATAACACTTCCTGCATTCACTCTTTAAACTCAAAGGATCTGCTAGGTTCTACTAAGGGGCTCTCATTTTCTTTGAATTCAGATACTTTGACACTCTTAAAATGGGACAAAATGTGAGTAACGACCTATCTAACGAGAGTGGTTTTGCAATGAGCGGAATGGAATGCCTACACTGTGCATATTACATGGTGGTTACAGCGAGGGACGGATGTTTTGGCTGAGGAGAAGCAGAGCAGAGAAAAGCCTAGGAACGCCTCTTTGTCTCCATTCCCAGGGGCTTTAAGATGCTCTTCCCTCTGAACACTGCTTGGGTACAATGAGGAGCCATCCATCTACACCAGTGAGCCTGGCTCTGCACCTGCTGGCACCAAGCAAGCCATGTGATTACATGTCCGGCTTTACTGGGGACAGTCCTTTTATGTTCCAGTTTCAAAATGCATGCATTCTAAGTGCCAGAGTGGCTGGGCATTGTAGCCACGATAAGTAGATCTTAACCATTGCAGAAGTCTCTATGTAACCTTAAATCTACTGACCACAGTCCTAGGCGGGCACACATTCCTCTCCCCCTCCCCACTCTCCCCTCTCTGCATTTGTCTGTTTTTTCCCCCTCTCCTTCTCCATTTCTCTCTGTGTGTGTGTGTGTGTGTCTGTCTGTCTGTCTGTGTGTGTGTGTGTGTGTGTGTGTGTGTGTGTGTGTGTGTGTGTGTGACATGATCAGTTTGCTCTTGGCAGTTATGAAGACAAGGGCTCCTTATGTAGCCCAGGCTG
Organism: Rattus norvegicus; assembly: GCF_021556685.1. Lineage (NCBI taxonomy): Eukaryota > Metazoa > Chordata > Mammalia > Rodentia > Muridae > Rattus > Rattus norvegicus. The sequence goes on from NC_141537.1 coordinate 132,949,239, forward strand.
GCCTAACCCACTTGGTCTTGTAACTTCAGCTCTCCCACATTACAGACCTGTTCTACCACACTTAGCCAGGGAAGAGATTTTTAAGGAGCTTGAAGAAAAGCAAAGAGAGGGTTATGCGTGCGTGTGTGCGTGCGTGGTGCCTGCTACATAAGGAGCCCTTGTCTTCATAACTGCCAAGAGCAAACTGATCATGTCACAAGAGTTCCAAGACCCTTTTTAGAGAAACAAAGCTAGAGATGAGGTTCAGAGGTGAGCAAGTGCCTAGGCATGGGCAAGGCTCTCACCATAAAATAAAGCAAAGGACTCATCCCCACAGCCATAGGGCTGGGCTCTGGAAAGGAGAGTGAAAGCCCACATCTGTCAATAGAAGGAACTTGCCTTTTCTCTCTGCCTTCACCTTGGGATACATCCATTAAGGTCCTGCCACTGTGGGGTCTTCATAACCCTCTCCCTATGCATGTACCCTGTTCTCTACTAGGAACGGCCTTCTTTGCATGTGGACACATAGGATACCTGGGCTGTAGGGGGAAACTTCCCACGGGTGCTGAGAGATGTGCCAGCTCTGTATTCTTCCTGCAGAAAAGCCCCTTGGTTAGGAGTGGAGCTCTGTGTCCACTTCCCCTTCCCCACACTGGGATTTTATCTGGTTTGTGAGGGCCCGATACATGCTGTCACAGTCTCTGTGGCTCACACATGCACCAGTCTTGCTATGTCTGGATGGCACTTTCTCCCTGAAGTCAGCCTCCATCTCTGACTCTAACAGTCATTCCGCCTCCCCTTCTGCACAGACCCCTGAACCCAGAAGTAACCGGTTGGATGCGAACCTCCCATCCTGCACTGTCCTCCACACCTGAACACTGCTGCCCCACTGTCTCCAGGCAATTCCACCGTTTAGGAACAAGAACGGCAATCTCTAAACCCGTTTCATCCTCATCTTCTTACAGACTCTAGCTTTCCTAGAACAAGGATTATTTTCTGGTCTTATTTATTTCTGACTATGAATACTGTCTGAAGAAACATATGATCATGATATGGGGCACATCGACAAAACAAAGTGCATCCAGGAACTGCAAGTCCACATTTACCAGACATGCAATGAGGGTCTATGATTCCAGCTTTACTTGTATTAACTTGCATTCTTTTGGTTTTTTTTTTTTTTTTAGTAAAATTTGCTTAATGTTTTTAGACAACGCCTAGCCCATGCTACCATCACCCAACCTAGTCTCTAATTTATTACCCTGCTTCTGAAGGCTCTAGAGCTCTGGGATTATTACACGTGTGCCACGCTTGGCTCTTTCTTTTTTTTGTTTTGTTTTGTTTTTTAACTTTTTAAAGAGATAATTTCAGAAGTCAGAATATATTTCCAAATACAATTACAAAACTCTCATCAGCCATATGGAAATAGCTAGTACAATAAAATTACATCAAAACTAAATATGACTAAAAAATCATGTAACAGAAACATTTACATGCCAGACCTTAGAAGTCACGTCTTTTTATGGTATATAGAAATCATTATAAATAAATAAGAATGTAAGATTCAATAGAAACTTTGGTAGCAAATATGAAAGAAAACACAGATTTCAAGATTTTTAACTATAGTCAGCCTTATTCTTAAGGAAGAATTTCATATTTTTCTCATTTGTTCTTTCCTCTTACCCAACTTCTCTGAAGAGCATGCTCATGGCCCCTAAATGCCAACAATCCTACAGCTCGCTAAGGAAAAAACAGCAGGGTATCTCTCCTTCTAAAAACACTTAGAAATGATTTTTGTCCACATGTGTTTGAGTCCTTGCATGTGCGTGTGTGTGTGTGTGTGTGTGTGTGTGTGTGTGTGTGTGTGTGTGTGTGTGTGTGTAGACCTCACATTGGCACTGGGTGTTCCTCTATCCTCTTCCTCCACATTTTATTTTGAATAGGCATGTCTTTCACTGAACCTGGAATTCACAGGCTTGTCTAGCTAGCCGGATCACCTTCCGAGTGATGGGATTGTAGGCCACCCCTGAGCTCTCATGGGGGTTCTGGGTATTCAAACCCCAGTTCCCATGCATGCTGTAAGAGCATTATCCACTTATCCAGGACCTGCTTTTCCTTCTTCTGACACAAACTAATTATTTCAGCAATGACATCATGAAGGCTAGCCTCAGTTTCTCTCTGCTAAGCAGGAGTGGTTACATTGCAGACTGTAATTTATGAACATTCTCCGAGACTACATCAAAGAACCACAAACAACAAAACAATTGTTTTGGTCAAAAAAAAATCTAAGTTCTGCACTTTGTGTCATCAAGGCAAGGGACAAATGTCATTCTATACACGCAGCTGTGGATGGTTCCTTACTAATGTGGTGATCTCCATCTAATTCAGTACGTGACAAAAGTAGTCAGAGCTAGCCTAAAAAAATATGTGTTCAAGAACCACAAGTCCATCTTTATCCAAACATGCAGGCAGGGTCTGGAATGATGGGCAGCCATTAAGAGCACAGGCCTCTCTTCCAGGGAACCTGGGTTCAATTCCCAGCCATGGGAGCACATGGTAGGGCACCACTGTCTCTGACCAAGTTCCAGAGTATCCAACACTCTCTTCTGGCCTACTTGGGCACTGCACCCCTGGGGTATGTAACCATACAAGGAGGCAAAACACTCATACACATAAAGTAAAAAATAAAATATAATCTTAAAAACAAAACAAACAACCCAGTCTGTGGAGTCAATGTAGGTAGGTTTTTTTCCTTTTCTCTTTTTACCTCCTCCCAGTTTTGAATTATAAAACAAACATCTGATATGCAAATTATGTAAATGTTCAATATGTAAATTATTTAGTCCTAAGTGGTCCAGGCATCATACTCACTTTGATACGCATCTTTCCTTCCCTCCATTCCGCCTCCCTTCCTTACCTCTTCCTTCTCTCTCCTTTTCATTCTTTCTAAAGATACTGTCAAGGCTGGCCTTTAGCTCCTGGTCTCAAACAATCTTCCTGTCTTGGTCTCTGGAGTAGCGGGGACAAGAGATACTTGGGACCACATCTGTCTTTTAGGATCTAATTCTGAGAAGTTATTCATATCTGGATATTGGCAGAAGTGTCATCTATTCCTAAGCAGGACATTGGTTTGCCAAGGCCAAGGCCAACGCTTGACACTGGTTCATCCCATTTCCACAGCCACATTAAGGCTAGGTGTGAGATACAGGCAAAGCAGCAAGCCCTAGGGAGGATGCCATCGGGAAGCAGTGACAACAGACACCAGGGCACTGACAAGGCAGGGCACTCTATTTTCTCTTAAAGAACAATTATGATTTAATATGGGAAATCGTATCATTAAACCTACTCAACTGGAATAAACTCCCCTTCTGATATGCATTCAGGAAGGCAGTTCATATAACTACCCACCCCTTCTCTTTTTACCCAGATATTGGAGATAACTTTCAGACAGTCTGGCAGGAGGAGAGAGAGGACAGTCCTGAAACCCAATATGTACCTTATCCAGAAAGACCTTTTCTGATCTCTGTGAGTTGAAATGAATCCTCAACTGTAAGTGCATTCTCCAGCTTCCCAAAATATGTATTTCTAACTCTCAAGGTCTCTATGGGAATTATTGCTACTGTTTCCCCACCTTGTTAAAAAGGAGCAGCATAATTTAAACTGAGGGGCCATATTTACACTCCAACGAAGACCATCCCGTGCTCATTTTCCAGGCATGAATCTTAACATAAGCTGACCACTAATATCATTTGTAACGTGGTGCTCTTCTGGTGACTACTGACAACTTCATACGGTAGTTCGGTGTACCCTCTTAGGGCCTCCCATTCCACCGTCTTTTTCAATATCCTAGAAGGCCAGTTTGTCTGAATCTGGTTCAGTTTCACAGATCTGCCTTTCCTTCCTTCTTTCTCCTCCTCTTTGTGTTCTATGCAGTTGAGGGCACATGTATGAGGGTGTGTGTCATGTATGCAGGTCAGAGGCATTGGGTATCCTGTTTTATCCCCGAGACAGGGTTTCTCATTGAACCACCAGGCATCAAGGCTGAGTGCATTCTGCCCATCCCCACTCCCAGTGCTAGACTTAAAGACATACTCAGCCTTGCTCAGCTCTTTATGTAGTTGCTGGGATTCTACCTCAGGTCCTCAGATGGCCACAGCAAGTGCTTTTAACAGCTGAGCCATCTCCCCCGTCCTTGGCCGTCTCTCTAGTTCAGCTCTCCATGGCTGCACTGGGTTATAAATTACATGGAATACTATGTGGCAGCTGGCCAAGAAGAGACTCCATGTTTTGAAGTTATTGACAACACACCAGCTAGCTTCCTCAGTGGGTCAGGGCACTGGCCTTAGTGTGCATCACAGCTGGGTTCATTTACCTGCTTATGTGCCCCAAGCATGAACTAGAAATACTTTGGCCAAGGGCTTAAATGCGACTGGAGCTCTTGCAAGGACTATAATGAGTGTATGTTTTCTGCTCTTTATTATATTAACTTGGCAGCTATGACTAGCATGTACATTAGTATCCAGAATACCACTGGAAGGCTGCTTTGTTGGAGAAGAAGGAAAGAAAAAGGGCAGAAGGAGATGAATATGGAGAAAGAAGACAGGGACACTATGAGTTCCATTTATTTTGTTCGTGCAGACAAGGACACCAAAGCTACTATTTGTTCCTTTCTTCCTGGAACTTGCTCCACAGACCAGGCTGGCCTCAAATTCATAGAGATCTGCCTGTCTCTGCCTCCTGAGCAGTGGAATTAAAGATGTATGCCACCATACCTGGCTTACTCGGGGGTAATCTTAAAAGCTTCCAGCAATCTCACCAAGATAGACCAACCCCTGGAAACTTTCTTAAAAACTATTTCACTGTATCCTCAAAACTGAAGACATCAACCTGCCAGTAGGAATGTGTGACAAGCACTTTCACTAGAGGCAAAGCTCCACTTTATGCTGTTTGGGCCACTGATCACCAGAAAACACTGGGGGACGTCTTATCATCTGCAGTGTATGTGTAAGGCCACCCTGTAGATCAATGAAGGTTAGCTCTAGATACAGGGATACAGCTCACGTATCCTCTACTGTGCTCATGAGCTATCTCTCACTCTACTCTCGGAACTCTCCTCAAACATGGCCATCCCAGACCTTCCAGCTCCAACTTCTGCTGTCTTTCCTCTGGGAAGCTGAAGAGCAATCCATTAACAATGGCAACTGTGGCAGATGCAATGCCAGTGACTACATAGGAAACTTGAGCAGGACGGGACAGCATTCCACTGATTGTGCTATGTGGAATGAAGAAGGAAATTTGCAAGTGTGGTTTATAGTCCACAACCAGAGAAAATCAGAGATGTTGCTTGGTGGGCCTGGCCTAACAAGTTAAGTCTTCTTTTGTTGTTTAAAAAGGGGTGGAGGCTCTCTAGGAGGACATAGAAATTCCTGTGTGGCCAAACACTAACAGCCATGTTGGGACCGGGTAGCATGGTAGGAAATAGCAGTCTTGATGGGTTCTTTCTCAGTGTTATAAGTTCAATAGACTTAAGTCACCCTAAAAATGCTTGGTAAAGACGTCAGCATTGACCTGCATTCAAGTTACAGACTCACAAGTCCCCGAGTCAAAACTCGCTAAAGCCATCCATGACTCCACAGTGGCTGGAACTATGTGTTGCAAGTTTCTCAACTGTGGTAATAGAGGATCTGTGCACATATGTGTGTGACTCTGTACACTGTATATGACTGGATCCTGTAAGAGGAATGCCGAGCAAGGCCCGAGAGATCCAAGGGGGAGCCTAGTATATGGTGGGAAACCACAAATGGCTGGGATAGGCTGACCCAGCTCTGGGACACGCTGGCCCGAAGAAGTAACAGCTCTTGGAGATGCTGTTGCCTTTCTGCTACACTCTCAATAAGAGTAATGCTCACCTCATGGGTAGTGGAAGATACCTAGGGCCATGTTGCACAGAGGGTCTTTACCCTTGTACCCACAGCCTGTGGATGTGATGTCATCCAAGTTCATCTTCCTAGTCAATGGGCCTCATTTACCTACTTCCAACAACCAAATTATGGCGTGGCAAACCTCTGTACTTTCTTCTTGATGTGCAGATGAAGTCTTTGCCTACGACTCTAACGTCCTTCTGTAAACTTTGTGGCCTTTTCTCCTCCCAGACCCATGGTATGTACTCCTTGTCATGAGCTCCTATAGCCCTAGCTTCCACAGTCCCACTCTGCCCCATCTAAACATGCAGTCGCAAAGGCTGAACTTTGTGACTGGGTGTTTACAGTTGTCACTCTTTCAATAAGCATGTCCTGTTTCTGTGGACCCACCAGCTAAAGGCATGGAGGTGAATCTGGCTGTGACCTTGGGTCTCCTAGAGGGGACTCTCCACACTTGAGATTCTTTACCTACTCAGCTCTTTGGAGCAGACCTCAGACCAGAGAGCAAATGACAGGTTAGAGGCAGTGAATGGGAGTGAATAGCCCTGTTGAAATAGAGTCTTTCAACTCTCATCAACCTGGACCTTCCCTCACTGATGAAGTAAACATTCTGCGAGGACACTTCCAGGCCCAACGAAACTCATTCCTTATGGTTTCACACTAGATCCCTGTGCATAGGCACATTTAAATTTTCTAAATGACATAAGAGCTTTGAACTTTGGCCACAGACTCCACCACCCATGGATCCCCACCCCACTGAGGTATTAGGGCCTAACTTGAAGAGAAAATACTACATCAACGCCTTCTAATCCTCTTGGTTAAACATGGAACAACAAGGAAAGATAGGCATCAGTGACAAGCCCGCTGTATCCGTGAGGGTATAGGTGTGGCGCTTCAGGCAAAGAGGTGGATTCCAGCACAACAGAAACTAATCCACTCAAAGCTTGTCTCCAATCAAAGGCTAGATCTTACTCTAAGAAGCTTATTCTAAGAAACAATCATGAATGATGAGCTAACCTGTCCACATCACAACACTCACCTTCCAATCTAATGTTCTGATTGACAGCCATAAGCACAGTGAGCTTTTCCTCGCCAAAGGCATGTTTTCAGAAGTACAGCAATAAACATTAATAAATAACATTTATTGAGGCCTCACTATATACATTGGGGACACAGAGTGCTAAGGGTTGTAATGACTGTATACACCTAAGACAAGGCCAAGGAGAACAAAAGGTTTACTGTTGTTTAGATATTGTGTAACCCACTTTAATGCCTATTTAAGTTTACGTGGGAATTTCTATTTCCCCTTTACATTCTTTTTTTGTAATTTACCATTCAAAAACCGTATATACATTTGGGGCATGTATACACATATAAAAAGATGAAATCAAGTCAATTAGCATACCCATCACCTCTTGTGTATGTGTGTGTGTGTGTGTGTGAGAGAGAGAGAGAGAGAGAGAGAGAGAGAGAGGGAGAGAGAGAGAGAATATATTTAGAATCTACCCTTTTAACAATTACCTGGAGAGAGAGAGAGAGAGAGAGAGAGAGAGAGAGAGAGAGAATATATTTAGAATCTACCCTTTTAACAATTACCTGTACTTGCCAGGCTACATAATCAACCCCTTTTCTTCTTTGTTAGAACTAACCCTAATAGACCAACCAAGGCCTGGGCTCAAAGGCAAAGCCAGCATCAGTTTCTACACATTGAAAGGGTGCTGAAAAGAGGGAGACACTGTAGGTGCATACAATAAACATCATAAACCAGAGTCCTTCAAAAGCTTACCTCCTACAAATCTCTAGTCAATGTTTTTTCTTGTCCTTTTCTCATAGATGAGTGACACTATGAAGAAGGGGACACTATGACCATTCCTTGCCATCTTGAGTCATACTCAACACCTCCTTGGTTCCTAACTGTGGAAAAGTTACCTCACCTGTCTGGGTCTCAGTTGCTGCAGCTATGAAAATGAAGGTGGTGAGTCTTTGCTTCAGGAGTTGTTAGTCAAGATCAACTGAGGTAATTCCTGGAAAGCGAACAGCCTGGCAGGGTTCTCCCGGAATGTTGGCGACCACAGTTTCATTATTGCTAGTTGGCAAGCCTACTGTAATAGGAGCCAAGGGGTGGGTTTCTGTTTTACATTTGCAATAAAATTTCAAAACAGAAATATTTCCTTTGCTAATTGGGGTAAAAATACAATTCTTCAATCATCACAACAAAAATGTTTCAAAATGTAGATAGAAAACTAGTAAGTTATCCCCACCCCTGCCCACAGTGAGGACAACGTGGCTTCTACAGGTGAGAAGACTCAACAATTGGGTGGTTCTAGAGCATGTGTGGTTATCATGGTATGGAGTCTAACAGCAAACCCAGCTGCAAAAGGAAGAGTGGAGACTCCACAAGAGTCAGGTAGTTTTCAGGTTCAAGTCTAGCTTTGAGTATTTGCCACTGTTGAAAAATTCAGCACGAGCCAGGTGCACGGGTGAAAAATTTAACAAGCGTGTTCAAAACAATAAAACGAAATAGTTAAAATGAAGGCTGAAGGTACTTTATCTAACCTGTACCTACGGAAGATAGGACATCTAAAGTGCTACCATTCTGATGCATAATCAGCATCTAAGTGCTAATGAGTTATTTTCTTAAAATACTAGGTCGACTAGGTGTCTAAAATCCAGTGAACTGGACCTGGGTGTAGCTCAGTGGTAAGGTACTTGCTCAGAACACTAAGGCCCAGGGGTCCATTTTCCCCGCAGTGAGAGGGAGAAGACAGAAAAAGCCCGGCATGTTTCCCATTACAGTGCCTCTCCGTCCAGGCTCGCTGTCCACATAGGCTGTAGGGTTCACATGCTGGTGTACTGTGAACACCACACTGCAGTAGTCACGCAGACTGAACAGCATCAAGAGGAATCACTTGTGCTGCCTGGACTCCAAATGTCCATCCAATAGACCTTTGATTTAGAGAGGCAACAAGCCATTGCCTCTTCCGCTCTGCTACAATCTAGCAGCCCTTGCTCAGCTACAAAGCCTCGCTTTGCTTTCTTGGTGTACAGCACAGCGAGCCTTTGCTCTGGATGCTCTCTGCACACTTGCACATGCACTCTCTCTGGATGTCACAGGAAGCTTCACATGGGCGGCAGGAACGGGGAGAGGGTTTAGCCCTGTGGTAGGATGACGAGACAGGCCAGTTCTTAGGGCTGGTATCAAAAAAGACTGACTGGTTCCATGTGGCGGAGGAAAAGCCAGCGTGAGCATACATCTTTAGGTCAAGGATACCATGTGGCTTCAGGTTGGGGTGTAACTCTCTCTCTGGACCCTCAGCAGAAAGGTGACAGAACAACCAAGCAGAGAAATGCGCAACACGTTTTTGGAAGAGTCGCAACACTGCATGGAGGAGACCGCTGGTAACACTGAAGAGAGGTCAGTGATGGGGGAGGATAGAATCCAGAAACGACTCCCACACCTCAAATCACTGCCTCCAGACCCTGAACAACCTCACACAACTGCTACTGTGTACCTGGGACAAGAATAGTATCCAAACCCCGAGAAGAGAGGTGGGCATGAGTTTACTCCTTAAACAGGTAACTCTGAAGATGCAAACAGATTACTCCCTGCGCACCTGCATCCCAAGTGTGTACTGGCCGAGTCACTCATGAGTTGAAAACAGGAAAAACATAGGTTTATAAAACAATTCTAATGGAGACAAGACGTTTATATGTATTTATGGGGTACAGGGCGACACATGCACGGTATGACATGAGCAAATGTACAGGTCTGTGCTGGCAGACAAGAGTTCTTGCTGGGTGTTGGGATGCCTCAGACTCTTAGTCACAGTGAACTGTCCCAGACTGCACAAGACAAAAACTCACCCTATGCGGTGGGAACCAGAGCTAGCTCTCTTTGGTGCCCTTACCTGCCTCCTTTCTGTGGCCCCTCTCCCTGCCCTGCTTCAGACTCTAGGGAGCACTCTCCTCTGACCCATGTTTTTACTGTGCAACATTCAGAAGCTAAGGACTTAACCCATTTGTTAAATAGACTTTATGCCAGTGACCCCAAGCGTTCTGTCTAATGTCACTGAGTGAATTAGAGGCACACCTAAGGCAAGAACATCAACCTTCCAATGTCCAACTATCCTTCATCCTACCAACATCATGAAATCTTTCTTCATTCCAGAACAAGCTGGGTAAAGACCTGGTGAAGCTGGGGGGCCTCAGGAAGCTCCTGATCTGGAGTGAAAGGCTAAGTCAAGTAGATTTTTTTTGAAACCATAAATGCAGGGATAGAGAGACAGCTCAGTGGCTAAGACGCTCACTGCCTTTCCGGTTTAGTTCCAGCACTCCAGTCCCAGGTGATTCAACCTCTTCTGACCTCCATAGGCTCCTGCAAGCAGAGGCCCATACAGGTAGGTGCTCAAAGTGCACATCTGCACATACACACAAACACAGGTAGACACACAGACCCACATCCACACAGATACCACACACACACACACACACACACACACACACACACACACACACACACACACAAGTAAAATAAACATTTAAAAATTGAGAACAGTAACTGCAGAGCCTGAATTATTAGGCTAATAACCTGAGGGACATGGTTCATCCTTCTGGACTAAATCTGAGTGACAGAGGCACTGAGGACAGGGTGGGCAAGGACCAAGAGTGTGTACACTTGTCACTGCCCTCTCATGTTCCCCGAGCCTAAACTTTTCCCATAAGAGACAGGGAATGGAACAGAGAATCTTCATAAAAATAACACAACAGAAAATACCCCAAATTAAAACGACGACAGACACAGATGAGCTGGGAAGGTGACCTGGAAAAAAATACCCTGAACTCAAATAGGAAGATACAACGGGGGGCTTCTGACCTGCAGAAATTCAGGCGTGGATGAGGGATCGCCTTTCTCTTTCTATGTTTTCAGAGACCTGTAAAAGGCTGGGGAGATACCCGGAGAAGAGCAAGCAAAATAATGAAAGGGGTTGGAAACTGGCACCTTTGAGGACAGGTTAAAGGGTTATGACGGTTTGGCCTGACAGAGCCCTTAACAACTGCCTTCAAGTCCATGACGGTTCATACGAGGGAGATGCCAACAAGTTCTTTCCTCTAACCAGAGGAGGCAAGGGGAAACTGTTGTAAATGGCAACAGAGGCTGGCAAGCACCAAGAGAGTCCAGAGATTGAGGAGGTGGTTCTGAACATGCCAGCCTGCACGGAGAAGCCCACAGTGACCCTTCCCACTGCGGACTTTGCATGAATGATCCACTGTCTTTGATGATGACCAACCCTGAATGGAGAGGATGAGGTAGGGAAGAGACAAGCGGTCCTTCAGCAGCCCTTCTTAGAATATTTCAACTTCGGGTTCCCAAACTACAGTAAGGCTTTACCGATACGCCATTTCTGACATGTGGCGGGGGGGGGGGGCAGAAAACAAAAGTCAATGATCTAGCAAGACCCATGGGATGGTTTCGCCAAAGATGTTTATTTCAAAACGCAATAAAACAGACTGGACTCTCCCACTGACACAGCGAGTGGAGTCACAGTAAACACAAGCGCGGGAAGGCAGCCTGATTAACGTAATGATGCTCACAAGGGAAATTAGCCCAGTGCAGGAAAACACTCAGGCTCTGCCTTGCTAAATTACAGACTGAGGACAACTGTCACACACGCGTCCCTGAGTTCAGGCTGCACACACGGATTCTCTTCGCTTCCTTCAAGAAGAGGCATTTACTGCGGAAGGCTCAAGAACCAATAAAAAAGGTAATTTCACAATATCTCTACTGTGTCCCCAATCACCCAAAGGGCCGAAGGCGGCACTATTCCCACTACACTGTGCAGCGCTTGCCACCCGGCTGGTTTTCAATTGACACTGGTGTGTGTGTGTGTGTGTGTGTGTGTGTGTGTGTGTGTGTGTGTGTTTTCCTCAAACTGGGCCTATTGGAGCTTTCTCAGGAAAAGCAACTCCAAAGCAGGCTGATGATCTTTGCCGATGATCAAAAGCGGCAGAGGATTTGCTCTTGAAGGAAGGCGGCCTTCTCTCCGGCTCTAGGTGTAAGGAGAAATAGTAAATGCTAACTGTGACTGAATATGGAACAGGGGCAATTAGAATGTGGGAAACCTGCAGCAACGGCTTCTTTTGAATCTGTGATTCTGAAGAGCAAGTTTGTGTGCATGTATGTATGTGTGTGTGTGTATACATTGATCAGGGGCATACAGGTGCACATGCACATACACGTGTGGGGGCCACAGGACACTCTGGGGCATTTGATGGGTTGAATGAAATGCCCCCATATTCAGAATGCTCGGTCCTCAGTTGGTGGCTCTTTGGGGAGGATGAGGAGTCTGGCCTTGCTAGATGAAGCATTTCATTAGGCACAGGCTTTGAGGTTTCAAAAAAGCAGCTATTCTGAGTGTGTTCTCGCTGCTTCCTGTCTGTGGTTTGCGATGTGAGCTCTCAGCTGTTCCAGCCGCCATGTCTGTCACTTGCTGCCATAATTCGTGCCACGATGGACTTATTCCCTGGAGCCATATATCCCAAATAAACCTGTCCTTATATAAGCTGCCTTAGCATGGGGTGCTTCACACAGCAATAAAAAGTAACCAATACAGGTTGGATTCCTCATTGTTTTCTCCTTTGAGACAGGGTCTCTCATTGGCCTGGCATTAAACAATGCTGACTTGCCTTCGAGTTCCAGCGATCCACCTGTCCCTGCCTCCTTTATGCTGTAACCACAAGATAACATTGCCGTATCTTGGGTTTTTTGTTTGTTTGGTTGGTTTGGGGTTTTTTGGGGGCATTTTTTTTTAAATTTTGTTTGTTTGGGGGCTTTTTGGTGGACTCTGGGACTCAAACTCAGGAACTCACAAGGGCAAGGCAGATGCTTTACTCTGATCAAGCCTTGCAGTGCCCTGATGCCTTGGCAAGCTTAAAAGAATCAGGCATAAAGCCAATATACATAACCCAAACACTGGGAAAGCTGAGGCTGGTGAATGATGAATTCAAGGCCAGCCTGGGCTATAGAGAGAAAAAAAAATATATGGTTGAAAAGTTAACAAAAATATCACCCCCAAAATTAATTAAATTAAAAAAAATCACACATATGACCTTAGAATCAAAAACATGTCCCCCAATAAAGAATTACTCTTCAATGGGCATTAAGTAAAAACTTATTTCTATTTACCTACCAAAACCTACCTATCCTGATTGCTTAGTAGTAACTAACCACATCTTTCAAATTACATTTAAATTAATTACAACTGGATGAAGGTCGACTCCTTAACTCCTGGCCCTTACTACATTTTGAGTGCCGGTTGCCTCCCAGGCAGAGAGGACCATTCTCCCACTGTGTAGCCCTCCAACGGGCGGGCAGCTCTCCTCTAGAATATGTACACTGAAAAGAGGCTTGAGGGAAAATCCCCAGGAATGGAAACTAATCTACAATAGAGAGCATTGCCATAGCCACAGAGATATATTCTGACAAAAAACGTGCTGCTGGGTCGCTGACTGTGTGGGAGCCACACAGGACATTTGCACAAACTCACAAGCTTCAAGCACACGTGCTTGTGTACTGGTGTAGTAGTCTTAGGTGTCTGTCGCCATCAGCGGTCCATCAGTGATCAAAATTCCCCTACACACTCACCATGGACATTGAGCGTTGCCTGACTCAACTCAACACTAGGACAAATGGGGGGTGAGAAGCCGCTGAATCCTACAGCCATATGGAAGACTAAAGAGGAAGGTGACTGGGCTTAAGGAGTGTTATAGGGGACTCAATAGGTTATAAAGGGGCTGGGTGGACGGGACAGTGGTAAAGCACTTGCTGGTGAATCCCCAGTAGCCATATGAAGCCTGAATCCCTAGTCCACAATCCTAGTGCTTCTGTGGCAAGGACAAGCAGGAAAAGGCCTGGAAACTTACAGGTCAGCTACTTGGTTTATCAAGCAGCCCCAAACCAGACAAGACCCTGCCTCAAAACCAGGTGAAAGGTGAAAACTGACACACTGAACACATACCCACAGAACACCGATGTGCACACACAGACTGCGAAGACAGCTAGGAGAGCCCTTAGTTGAGAGCCATGAGAGAAACTGAGGCAGCTTCCAAGTCAGAGTAACTCAAAGGATGTCCTGTTTATTTAAAAAGGAAGAACTGGCTTGGTAAAGATGAGTTTTATTTTTGGACCAATCAAGTAAAGCCTCTTCTATGGTGTTCGTTCAGATTCAAAAAGAATAATGACAGTCATGGCCGATTCAAGCCGACGCCAAACATACAGCCAAATGCTCCCTAAGTGCTTTTTAACCTGCCTTCAATCATCACTCGCAATTTTAAAATTCTGCTGAACAGGTAGCTACTCAGAATCAGAAAGTTAAACAACATTTACCATTAGCAAGCCATTATTTGGAAAGCTGAAACAATATACTAAATTACAGGGTATGAGAGATGCTTAGCTATCTGAAACTGGGCCAAAACACTAGGACAAACGCAACTAAATACTAGTCTGGAATTCCGATTAACCATGGCTTCTCACAGCCTTTGTCTCTCATGTCCCTTCTGGAATGGAGTTATCAATAGTGTCCTTTCAGAAATCCTGGTTCAGGTGAGAGGGAGCCAGGCACATTAAGGTGGCTGGTGTTAGAACAGTGTGAGATTAGGGAATGCCTGCCTGTGCCAGGTAAATATTGGGTTCCTTCTCTGTAGCAGGCACTTAGGGAGACAGCAGAGCACGGGATAAACAAGGTCTGCCTTTTGTTGGAATTCACTGCCAGTGATGAGAGGTACATCACAAGTGAATCCTCATAAGGTGACGCCATTCAGGATAAGCAGCACGGTGGCATGCTGGCTAGGATGGCGGAGTGTGCATGGGAGCAAAGGGAGGTGCCTCAGCTAGAACCATAAGGGCATACTCAGTCAGAGGAAACAGAGAGCCACAAGCTTCTGACAGCTGGCCATTGATCACTGATTGATTGATTGATCCATCCATCCATCCATCCATCTATCTATTATCCATCCATCCATCCATCCATCATCCATCAACCATCCATCCATCCATCCATCCATCCATCCATCCATCCTTACTTTTTTCCAACCTAATATTTGTATTAATTATTCGGGAATTTCACATCATGCACCCCAATCATACTCACTTCATACAAATTTTCTAATTCTCTTATTTTCTTTGAGCCTCTTGTCATCTCTTAATTTTTTTTCTCAAGGCCATCAAGCTATAAGGAATACGGGATGAGGGAGGGGAGAATTCCACTCTATCAGACAGCTTAGGAAGCAAACATCTTCAGACTTACCCACTGCGCTCTTCAGTTGAGGGTAAAGAGCCCCCAAAGTCTCCTGTGGAAAACAATGCCTTTTAATCCACATTCTGCTATTCTTTAATTAGAGCCCCAGGATGGGGTCCGAGAGGAGACATTGTGAACTGAGGTTTCATACACAAGCAACTTCCACTTTGGGCAAAATCCTTCTGTTTTCATTTTCTTATCATTTCATAACCACTTCCTGGTGACACCCGTCACTTCTGTTCCACGTGGCATGGTTCTTTGGAGCATCCCCCATGTGTCCTTCTGTGTTAGGGCACACATCAACAGAGGAGAGAGAGAGAGAGAGAGAGAGGGAGGGAGGGAGGGAGGGAGGGAGGGAGGGAGGGAGGGAGAGAGAGAGAGAGAGAGAGAGAAGGTGGAAAATCCAAGTGGGTGTTCAAGCCAAGTTTATGGCCCTTCACACAGACTGAAACCCAAAAGAAGTACTTTTTAACTTAGAGGAAGAAGGAGGTACTAAACAGATGTTCCCCAGGCATGGCCAGGTGATGTCTTAAACAGTTCCTCCAGTGAAACACTGAGGATACAACAGTTTGTAGGCTAAATAGATGTTAAAATACTTGAAAGGACCGGATGAAGAAATCCACAGAAAACATCTTAAGGGTTCACTTCCTTTTTAGGAGCTTGGAGAGTGGGGGGCTTCATGGCTGCAACTCTTAGCCACTTACCCCTTAGCATCTGTTTCAGACATCTTGGAGCAGACAACCCCTGATTGGCCTATGACTCAGGTGGCTGAAACACCGGACAGACAGGCCAAGGTCTACAGGAGCCTTCCTCTAGCAATGAAAAGTTGTGATTAACTCTGGTCGGACAACTGTTCAGGGCCAGTTTCCCAGCATCGTCAAGGATTCATGAATGGGGGTGGCCAACCGTGGGGTGCCCACGCTGAAACTCACTTTGTTTTCTCAGATTTCATAAGGAGTTGGGAAATGGTGGCAAACCTTTGCTTTCTGTTTAGCTCATCATTCAGATATGTAAAATTCCAAGTAACACGCGAAATATGTCAGTCTGGCAACAGAGGCCAGACAACAAAGAAAACAAGAGCGGCGGCAGCAACAACAGAAGCCAAAGCTCAAGGCCTGAAGCGGCAGAACCCGCCGAGGCCCCAGGCACTCTCATTCATAAGCAGTTTTTTCAAAATCTCACCAGAGAGGACACAAGAGTCCGGCAGCAACCCAGGGTCCCAAGAAGGAGCTGTGACTTCTCCCCAGTGGCCACGGGAAGATCAAGAGCCCAGTGACTGCCAGACCTGGCCTGTATCTGTCTGTAAAAATTCTCCCCAGAAGGAAGATAAACCTGCATCATCAGCTCAAACCCAAATATAGAAATCCTTTAGATCTGATTTAGAAACCAGGCACAGCTAGACTGGCTTGGTTCGATGGCTTATTTTCCATGTAGGGACCATACACACACCAAGATGCGACGTAGGAACCTAGATGCCTGAATATAAAGGGACGAAGGCATCATTTGCTCCACAGCAGATAACACACCTGACTTGGATCAGACAACAGTATCGGAAGATAAAACACCCAATGCTAACTCCCAAGAAAAACATCTCTAGAGTCAGCTCACAGCCTTGTAAGCCAAGGCTGCTTCACATGAAAAGGGGTGCAACATCTTAGGGACTTGTATTGTCTTCCCCAAAACAAATCTATTCACCATCTCCTTCTTATAATGAATTAAGGCTGAAACTTTGTCCCTTCCCTTGGAAACTAAGGGACAACATCATACAAGCTGGAGCAAAGGAATTTCCTCTGAACTTCAGTCTCAAAGGAGCCCCTTCCCCACTTAATTGTTTGCCTCTAAAATTCTCAGTAAATAAAATGATGGCGGTTACTAAGACCACTAAATGGATCTGTTTAGCCCTGCCCTAGCTGTCCCCAAATGCTAATCAGTCAAGGAGTATTCCAGGCATTCAAATGGAGAGTGAACTCCCATGAATTTTGGCAAAAATAATGGAAATGAGGACTGGAACAAAAATATCCAATAAAACACGTTCCCTTTCCTGAAAGGGAAGGGAAGGAAATAAAACACACCCTGAGAAGAAAATGATTTTATAAAACGTTACTAGGTGGAGCTTTTGCCAAATGAACAGGGAATGCCGCTCTTGGCTTTTGGGGAAAAAAAAATAGAAAAGAAGAAAATCAAAACCTGTTTCTCAGAACAGCTTCTCTGAGAGCATCAGTACCTCACACTTCCCTTAAAAAAAAAAAATCAAGAACATTAAACTCATTTAAGCTTTATGTTCAGAAAATTAAGAAAGGAGGCCAATTCTGCCAAAAGGCATTTTTAATCATTTCAAATAAAAAATAACTAAGTCACAAAGGAGTAACCAGACATCTCACACATGGTAATAATTCCTTCAGAAGTAAGAGTGCTGGTTTCAACGTGTGAGATTCTCCTTGTAGTCCTTAGGTCATATACACCTTTCACAGGAGGGACTCTCTACAGAGACACTTTTTTTTTTTTTTTGACTTCTTGGTTACTCTTAAACTGTACCTTGCTTAAATGTGCCAAAGGGATGGCCCACGTGGGCCAAACTATAGAATCTGAAGGGGGTGAGGGGTGGAGAAACACCGATTTGAGCCAAATAAAACAGAAGGAGAAAAGTAAGAAATGCCTCTGCTAAAATAGTCTAGACATCACCCACCCCAGAGGCTCCAAGGAAACAGGCCCATGTGGCATGCAAGGAGTCACTTACAAATGTGTGCAAAATCCAGTCAAGGAACAAGGCTCCGCCTGTCAGTGGCTGCTGTGGCCGAAGAGGAGGCAGCACTTCATTGAGGAATTGACTCTGTGTGGCTAGTAGTCAAAGAAGCAGCAGTATGTCTCAGTATCTGATCTCCATCCCCCACTGCATCAGAACAGAGACTGGACGGGGCTCAATGAGTCGCTGTCATGAGTCCCCCAAAGGGACTAAGTTAGAATGCCACTCAAACTCCAGAACCCAGCTACATCTCAGGAGAAGAACAACTCCACATGAATTTAAGAATGCCCAACACCTGGGCCCACCCTCCCTAAGTTGCCACATCTTAGGTACCACATACAGTGACATCTTCTAGGAAAATGGGGACACGGGGACAAGAACGCATGATACCCTGTCTCCCAGGAACTTAAAAATCTTATGGGAGGAAGAAACAAACAGAAAAGTGTCGACCTAAGCACGATGGTGACAAGATCCATTAGGGAGACCATCCTGGCGCCATGACTGGGTGACCCCAGGTGACCTGTCAGCAGCATCCATTTCTCCAGTGTTCACAGGCTTCAGGTCTTCAAACTCTTTCTGAACTCTGTATAATTAAACACCCAATCTGGCAATCCTTTTGAAAGGAACTCCCTGGGAATTTAGAAAAAGTTTAAACAATTTGTTTACATCTGTTTGGCCCATCTGTTTCACCAAAAAGTTTATTTTAATAGGTAGCAAGTCTTGGGAAAAGGCTCCCTTTGTGCTGGAGACCACTACTGACCTCTTACAGGCTCCAGCCCCCCAATCTTGCTCTCAATCTCCTTTGTAAACAGTACTCAAATAACAACTTTTTATGACAAATGTCCAACACCTCCAAGATGACAGCTGCAAAATAAACTCCAGGTTTACAACCAGGAAGTATTCTAATCACATAGAAAATCCTTAAAAACAAAACAAAAACAACAACAACAACAATAACAACAACAACAACATAATAAACCAAGCATGGCTCCCTTGCAAAAAAAGCCCCACACAAAGCATTCCCTTTCTTTGTGTTTGTGTGGATGTGTGTCTGTGGATGTGTTCCTGCCCGTTCCAAAGGAGATGTGTGCATTCCCATCATGCCCAGTGTTTTCCAGCCCCGTGATGCCCTCCCCTCACTTTTGATTGTGGAGATGATGGTGAGTGCACAGGGTATTTACTGATCCGGTTATCTTGTTCTGTGACAGGCAGAATCAATCAATCAGGAGGCCGGCTTTGCACTTACATATTCCAGGCACATCTCCGCACTTCAGGATAGGAGATCACAGTGTTAGCCAGCCAAATTTGATCAACAAATGCAGCTCCCCTGTGCCACGGCAATCTCCGATGAAGATGTTATTATGTGGGGCTGAGCAAAGTGATAAAGAGCACGGCGGAGCTCGGAGGAGCCCGGCTGGACCTTCCTGACAGCTTTTATATACCCAGGCGGAGAGGTCTCCTTCTTCTAGGATTATAAAAGTTCCCCTGATTTGAAGAAAATCACAGTGTACGCACACAGGCGACCCTCGAACACTGCATTTTCCCAGCTAAAATGGAAAGCCTCCAGGAAGACACAGCATACACGGGTGTAACAAGAAACCCTTTGCCAGGGAGGTCACGAATTAAAGTATTGGAAAGCTCGCATGACACTTGGTCGCTGTTTGTTGCTGGGCATGAGCTATTTGTAAGAGAAAAATAAGGATAATTTTCTCACTTAATACATAATTTGGTTAACACCAGGGCTGGGACAGAGTGTGTAAGTCATGTCAATACTTTAAGTGGCTCTCCAAAGGGTCTGAGAAAACCTCTCACTGAGGGACCAGCTCACTATCGCCCTGCAGTAATTTTACATTATTTAATCCCAAATCTCATCTTTTGGATTCTACCTTCCTCTTGCATTTTTAAATCTTTAATGGGTGCCTTTGGCGGTCCATGGGTACAATGATTAGATATCTGCATAGAGAAATTGAAAAATTAATCATCGTTTCCATTTTATATTTTTGTATTACACCAAGAATTACTTACTTAGAGCGCTAACTTCTACACTCTGGCGAGCGAGATGCACCTTTTCTGCTGAGAAGGCATTCAGCTGAAGCATGTCCACACAGAGCCGGGGAACAACTGGAGGTTATGCTCTGAGATTTGTGCTCAGGCTTCTCAACCCAAATTTCATCTCCAATCATTGTCATTAAAATACATGTATTGGTGGAGTGGTTTTTTTTTTTTTTCACATGTGGCCCAAACACCAGGGCTGGGGGTGGGGGTTTGGGGAGGGGGGAGGAAGCACCTTGAACTGATCGTGGGAATGGTGCTAACATTGTTTAGTGTCCTTCTATGCATTTTCCTACTTGAATTACAGCATTTCACAACTCTATGCAAAATATGATATGCTATCCACATGCAGCTTATTATAGAAACTGATGTGCGCACTAACATGACCTTCACCTAAATACCTTCCCCACCACAACGAAAACCTTAAGGAAACCCAAGTCGGCTACAGCATTGTACCATCGAACTGCTAAATCTATTAACTTTGTTTTTCCTTTCCTTTTCTTCTTTTCTCACTATTATTAAACTGGAAAGAAAAAAAAATTCAGCTGGAAACTTGTGTCTCTCTGGTTCCCTTGTCATCATGTAATAAGCATGAGAAATATATGTGCAACGGCCAAATGGCCGGTACACAAAACACCCACTCTAAGTGACGTACTGTTTTCCATACCACTCAGACAAAATCAAAACAACAGACCTGCTGCAAACAAAAACAAACTAACATTTCCCATCAGCATTCCAGACAGAGAGAAGTTACAGGAAAAGAGGCTGGGAAAGGAACCAGAAAAAAACAGTCTTCGTCCCTCCACTCTGAGGAGACAAACAGTGCCGGCTTCAGAACGTTTAATGACTGATAATAAGTTCTGAAAAACTACTTTTTTTTTCCTTCTCATTTTAGGCAAAGTTTTACATGGTTTAAAGCCATGCATGCTTAAGTTAGAAACAAGGGGTCTACGTTAAAATACTACTAATGATAATAAAGGAAATTAAGATCTTGGGTGGAAGACTGGAACCAGGGTAACCCTGTGACATAATGAACTCTTCCACTGAGGAAACTAGGGGCAAGGTCCGGAACTCAGTGGGAGAAAGTGAAGAGAGTTTCTGTCTATCCTTCTGCCACATTCCTGTGACTTTACTAAGATGCCGGTTACCCAGATGTTAGGAGATTCTGATATAAACTGAGGCAGCGCAGTGAATGTCGACAGCTGCACAGAACTATTCATCGACTCAGTTTCCAGGGTCCCCATCCCAGTGGATGTTTGTCAGCTGCGCTGTGGCTAACACAGTTCCTGTGTTTGCCAGGCAGTAAATGGACGCCTCTGCCCTCGCGTCATCTAAACAACTCCGTTAACATTTGCCCCCGAGCGTCTCTCTCTTTGTCCAGCTCCTGTCTGCTAACAGATGTCATCCAAGCCTAATCAAGCATGAAATGGTCATAAATATTTCTTTCTGGTAGATTTCACATTCACATTTCATGCAGGGACATGATATTTTTCTGCTACCTCCAGGGAGAGCCTAATGCAAAAACCAGTTACTTACACTGTAGCCTTGTTCTCCTGTAGTAAAATGCAGACCGTGTTCTCAGTTCAAAGACATAAAAAGGCAAAGACTTTATCTCCTGTCTTTTGTTTAACTGAACCTTTCTCTTTGCCTGTCACTCCCCCCCGCACATCTTCATCTTTCAGTTTACCCTTACCCGGTACAAATGCTCCTTTGTGCTTGAGGAAATATACAAGATCTGAAAAGAGACTATGTCTAACCTGCCTCGGGAACTTCGGGTTTTCAAAATTAGACGTCTTAATGACTGGCCAGATACCCATTTCAAGCGAGATGCTCTCTTTAAAAACAAGAGGGGAATGATACGTTCTTTACCTTTTTTTCTCCTTTTGTGTATAATTTCACAACCACCTTCCTCACAGTTCGTTAAAACAATGGGACGCATTCGATGTATGAATTTATGGATTATGTCAATAAGAAATCCAATAAGAAAAGGTAAATCGTAAGACAGGCTCTGTTTCCAAAGCTTAAACTTTGATCGGGGGTGAGGGGAGATACTCCTCGCCTTCTTCTGCATCCTTAACGTGATAAGGAATCAGTAATCGGCAGGCTCATATTTGTCTTCAAGGAAACTTAGTAAATAATGAGTCCTCATCTAAAATAAAACTATCCTAATAATACTTTCGGGGCCATATGTCTGTGTTTCTCTTTCCTATTGCTTTGTCAAAACAAAGATCTTATACTGCTATTTAAAGTGAACTACAGACACTCGGTGGTATACATCACAACAATGAGGCCCCCCCCCAAGCCCACCCCATACTCCGTTGGGCCTAATATTTGATTACTGCTAGTCAAATCAAGCTTTCAGGCAAATAATCTCCATTTTGAAAGTTAATGAGATATGGTCATGTCGATAACAGCTTGCAGAAACTTTTTATTTTAATTCCTGCAGGCTGTGCTGGCCTCTTTTCCAGCAACGACTGTATGAACGAGTCAAATTTGCCAACATGGCTTATGGAGACAAGTGCACACTAATTAAAAATACCCACTGGTATCATAATTTAAATACCATGAAAATAAACTGTGAAAGTCGCTCAGATCCCATCTTGGGGTTTCCTGGGAGTGCACTGCTTCGACTCTGAGATGTTTTATTGCTGGTGGATTCTTAGCTGAAAGCTGTTTTTTGCATCATTGAGGAATTGGGGATTTTGATGTAATTATACAATTTGTGTTAATATTTGTTTCACATAAGCTGTTGAGGGGCCTCTCGGAAAGGCCACGCGGAGTGAGAAAACGGGACTGCGGTGGCGAGCACCACGTTCTTCCCTTCGATTCCATCCACCTCCAGCTTCCGTGCAGGGTGTCTACAGTGAATTCTCTCAGCTGGAGCCAGGAGGAATTTGAAGTGAAAACAGGGTTGCAGTGTTTGCTGTTCCAGCCTCCTACTTCTTCACACCTGCCTTTTCTCCCCTTTCCTTGCCAAAGAAGGAAAAGATAAGCTTTGCCTGTCTACCCATATTCAACCATAAAACCTTGACATTCCTTTACCAGCCATCCACGCGTCCCTCTGTCCAACCAAAAACACATGCCACGCTGTTGGTGTTTTAACTTTATCTAAAGAATTTCGGGTAAAGCCTTCTAATATCTGACAAATGTACATTCTGTATCAGGTGAGAAGTTGGCACATCAGGGGTTAAAGCTACGTGAGAGGTTAAATATGCAATTATGGTTGACTAAAGCCAGAGAGACATGGAGATAAATAGAAGAAATGAAGTCCCCAGGTTCCATTCAGAAGCCTCCATCACATTCCTACCAGGCAGAAACTCTTTAAGTACCATTTTCAGATGTTAAATCACCGTCCGTGATGCACATCTTCTTGCTATTCCTGGGGGAGCAATATCAGAAGAGCGCCTGCTAACAAATGTGATCCGGTAAACAGGCATTTTTCCTCCTGTTGTTAGTGCCTTTGTATTCCCACTCCCAGCCCTGTCATCCGTGCCTTCTCCCCGCTTTGAAGTGAAAGGGCTGAATGGCTGGTGTCATCCTTTACCCAAAGCGTGCACCGAGATTATAAATAAGAAATAAAAGTGGCTCGCAGTACACTGCCTTTGCGTCATCACGTGGCCTTGCCCCTTACTGCCTACCGCCCTCCATGCCCTGCAACCTGCACCTAATTCAAACCTCCTTTCCCAGGTTCTTACAGAGGGAGAGGTGGGCTGGGACATGTGTGTACAGGGCGGTGAAAAGGTGTGTGTACCTACATAAGGCCAGGGTCTTGGTGTGGGCTGTAAAGTTAGTTTTTTCTTTCCATACCCCTGTCTCAAGGATGTCCTTCAGGCCTTGAGTCTGGAAAGGGGACCGGTCTTCATTTACATTTTTCTGTTGACAAACAGAGACCATGAATATTAATTATTCTGAAGTTTATTTGCAGAAAAGGCACTTTCTAATCCTTATCAATTATTTATCAAAATTCTCCCCCACCTAATAATCTCATTAACATTATTATACTAAGGCCAACAGCAAATATGCCTTTGATAAGTTACAGTCCCAGCAGTTTCCCTTCCTGTCAAGCGTCATGTAGCCTCCTGTGCATCACAGCGTGGGCCCCAGCTTCCATGGTCAGGACTTGCTCGGCCATGCCTCACTGTGCCCACAGAAGTAAATTCAAGCTTTCTTGTAACTACTGGGCCAAAGAAAGAAGAGAACAGAAATCAAGACTTGGAAAGACCAGAGCGTGGGAGCTTTCAAAATCCTGTTCATTGGGTCCCTAATTCTGAGAAGGGATTTCCCAAGAAATCAAGCCCCCGTGGTATCGTAGGACACAAGTGGCCGTGAGGAAATCTTCTCAGTTTGGGGGAGGTGAGCCCTTCAAGGAACACAGGACGAGCCCACCATTCAGAGTCCTACATCCATTGTTTCACTGTCAATCAGATGTTAGGTCTCGCTTCTCCGAGGGGCACAAGATGCTTAGAACGCATGCCATTTTACAGATGGAGAAACCGAGGCCCACACAATCCAAAGGTGGTAGGCCATTCTCTTCACTCAATGTGTTCTCCCCCTGACGTCTGCATTCTATTATGATGTAACTAACAGATCCTATATATAATGCAATTATCACTCTCCCTCCTTCCTTCTTCCTGGCATTTCTGTTTGGTTTGGTTGTTTAGAAATTTCATTAGTTATTTCATAGGCCACAAAGGTCCAAAACATAAAGTGTCTACATCAGAGGCAGCCTTCTGGCTCACTTTGGAGCTGGAGAGAGAAGAAACAGCATCTGATTTCTGGGTGCTCTGGACAGTGGAAACAAGGAGGTGGCTAAAGTCTGATGCCACGAGGCTCAGACCCACATAAAGAGAGCTTTTCCTTAGGCTCATGATGCCGAAAAAGGAAAGAAGTAAGGTGAATAAGCCTCCAGGCATCAGACAGTTACAGCAGCTCCAGAGATGAACCACTGCCGTTGAGGTCCGCTCTTACATGGGGAGAGACTTTCTTGTTCCGCAGAAGAGATGCTCACAACACATGAGGTCCTTGTACATCAGAGGGCAATGCTAGCACTGGCCAATAAGGGATCAAAGATGCAAGACCAATGGGACATCACCCTGTCACAGGCTTTTCAGCCCAAGAAGAAACAGCTGACACAGCGGTAGCACTTTTGTGGCCTCAGGCTTCCAAGTGTGGTTTTTATCTCTTGAGTTCTTATGTACAGAGTCCATGAGATGAGGTCAGAAACTCACACAGTGGGAGGGGGTGTGGAGTGGTGTGAGATGCTGGGCAGACCATTCCCATGTTCTCACACACAATGTCTGATAAGACAGCTACTCTTCCACAAAGTAAAACACTCTCTCTCTCTCTCTCTCTCTCTCTCTCTCTCTCTCTCTCTCTCTCTCTCTCTCTCACACACACACACACACACACACACACACACACGTGCGCAAAACCAAAAACACAAAAGCCAAACCAAACCAGCAGGCAGAAACTATGTGTTTGGAGTCATCTCCAAGCACAGGGACAAAGGAACCCGTGGCGATGAACCAGAAACTAGAGGTTCTCAGGGCGAGTGGCTGGCTTCTTGCTTCTCAGCTGAGAAACAGCCACAGCATTCTGGCTGGTAGATGCGAGTGTTTCTGGGCCATGCTTGCAGCACAGCCGATCTCTTGCATCTGGAACACTGGAGGAGCCAACCTCTCTCATTCTGTTTAGCTTCCCATCTACTGCCCAAGAACAGGAGTTGGCGGCCTAAAGACTTCTCGAGAACTGCCATGGTGTCAGGAATAAACAAGGCAGGGAGACATTCAGCATCTCTCCCTCAGCCCCAGAGCCTATCCTTTCTTGTCTTCACCACTCAACTACTTTAACTCTGAAATTGTGAGACGGTTAAATTATCTTTCTGAGCTTTGATTTTTGTCTTGCGTAAAAATAGCACGACGGCCCTTTGATGGGACATTGTAATGGGACCACCAACCATTGCTTGGTGTACTGTTCGTAAAACTGTATTACACACAGAACAAGGAGTAGGTCTATCCCGAAGCTTCACAGTGCACATGGATCCAACAAACAAACAAACAAAAACAATCTTTTCTATTCCATTGACAATTCAAGAGTATTGCCATATTGCCCAGGCTAGCCTAGAGCTTAGACTTATCGATTTTCCTGCCTTGCCTCTATATATCTGGAAGTACCTACATGAACGGAAATATTCTAAACTGACAGAGGGGGTGTGGATATGGTGGAGGGTGATGGAGGCTGAGTGGAGACTATGAATATGCAGGAGTGAGCGGCAGAGGTTCCTTCTAACCATGAGACACATGACACAGAGAGGAGGGTTGAGGTCATCTCACCAGGGACTGGTGGTGTATTCTGGGAAGTCTGTGTTTCCTTCCCAGCATCAGTCAGAATTGTGGGGGATAACCACAGGGAGCCAGGCTCTGAGGAGTGGGGATTGAGAAACCTTTAACTGTGGCTAGAAAGGCAAAACTGGGGAACTTTTGTTTTCTTTTTTTCCAAGAAGAAAGGTTCTGCAGAAATCATGTGATTAGCATAGGCACTAGACCACCTTGCTGCATAGATAAGTGTTTCCTTGAGATGCTATCTCCACGTGGTCCAGGAGAGAGATGGCAAACCACTGACCAAAGCCAGGCCTCTGACATGTTCAGTGAAGTTTACCTGAAAAACAGCTACTGCGCCTGTTTCCAGGCAATAGCCAGGGCTATTTGGAAAAATATGTCAGTGTGACAGAGCCAGAGGAGTTGGCAAATCTGGAGCCAGTGTGAAGGCTCGGCAGATAAAGTAGCCACTGAGCCTGATCATCGGAGTTCAATTCCCAAAACCAGAAAGAGAGTCAACTCCCATAGGTGGTCCTCAGCACTCCCCGTATGCTGTGTGGTACATTCGTGTCCCTCCCCCAATAAAATACAATTAAAAAAAAAAACCCTGCAAAACAATTACTTAGAAATACTATCTCAGGGTTGGGGATTTAGCTCAGGGGTAGAGCGCTTGCCTAGCAAGCACTTGCCTAGCAAGCACAAGGCCCTGGGTTCGGTCCCCAGCTCCAGAAAAATAAAAAAAAAAAAAAAAGAAAAGAAAAGAAATACTATCTCAATAAAATATTGGGGTTGGGGCTGTAAGGCACTCACTGTTAGTTGAGACCGATGTGTTCTGGGTTTGATTCCCTACACACACTGCAAAGATAAGTGGACGGAGAGATGAACAGACACGATGTAAACTTGTAGTACACTGACCCACGATCTAAAGGTCACAAAGCTCGATCCCCAATTACTGACAAAACAATCTTTTCTATTCCATTGACAATTCGAGAGTATTGCCATGTTGCCCAGGCTAGCCTAGAGCTTAGACTTATCGATTTTTTTTCCTTTTTTTTTT
Source organism: Rattus norvegicus (assembly GCF_021556685.1). Classification (NCBI taxonomy): domain Eukaryota; kingdom Metazoa; phylum Chordata; class Mammalia; order Rodentia; family Muridae; genus Rattus; species Rattus norvegicus. The sequence continues at coordinate 132,976,598 of NC_141537.1, forward strand.
CCCGGTGTGTAAGAAATCTGATTATTCAAACTTATTACCATCAAGAAGTATGCGATGATGCTATAGTTTTCCTTAACAAATAGAAAACAGACTGTGTACAACAGTGAACTCTACAGCACTAGCATCCACAAGGTAAAAATGAATGTCTCATCCAACACCACCAACCCCGGACCGTCGATCTCCACTTAGCCTAGCTATATCTGAGGACGTCCACATCGAGTCCCTCAGCTAAAACAGCTATGCACCCTTTCCCGCCCCCACTTACTACCTAGATAGTGCTGCCCAGAGGAAGAGAGACATGTACAAGCAGTTGAGCTTCTACATGCCCAGCCACACAGGCACTCATGGGGCCTGGGTGAGGACGCTCACTTTGTGGGTACCCACAAGACCCGTTTCTGACTTCATTCATCCTGACATATGGAAGTGTTGTCAGCAAGCCCTATGCGGCAGTTTCTAAACACATCAGGCACATGCGCGCAAGCACTAATCAAAGGGCAAAGCCTTTATTTTGTCTGAGCTTAGTTTTATCATCCATAAAATATGGGAGTGGATCATCCAAAGAATTTTAAAAATTCTGACTATGAAGAAAGGGCAAGGAGGGAAATGACACGCAGTCCCACAGACTTAGGATAAGGTATAGGGAAAGGGGTGTGCAGGGCGACTGCTTAAGTGAGCGTTAACTGAAGTCACTTTGTCATTCTTGCAGGGATCAAGATCCAGAGAAGCCTTTCAGAAAAGCATTGTGGGAAAAGCCCTGTGTGGTTATCCCATGCAGCTCTTGATTCTCTCATGGAGCCTGGAAGGGTGCACTTCAGAGTGGCATGAGGTGCTGCCTGGAGCATAGGCCTCAAAGCCAGGCACTCTAAGGCAGAGGCAGGAACATCCTGAATTCAGGAGGAGCCCGAGCCCTCTGTTTCAGAGCATCAGTGGCGAGGGATGTAGCACACATTTCTCCTGTGGGCAAAGCCCTGGCTTGAATTCCCCAGCACATAGAGGAACAGCAGAGCAAGCACCTGAGCCCCTCACAGCAGCATCCATTCGGACGCCTCCCGAGAACTGGAATAGCTTGTTTTCTCTCTGGCACACTAAACCTGTCTCTTTGCTGCTGTGACAATACAATTTTGCCAGCAGGGACACATCAAGGAAAGGAGGCTCTCTGCCTCTCAAATCCCAGCTTTAGAGTGGGAAATTTCCAAATGACAACTTTTCTTCAAAGATTGTCTCTCAGCCTGCTCTGCTGTGCTTGCCAAAAGCAGACATACCGGCTTGTTTTTATAGGTGAGAATGAGATAAAGACCGTCTTAAAAGTGTCCTCTCTGGCATGGTATACGGGCTTTGGCTTAACCCACCACAGACACTGGCTAACAGGTTAGTTGACTTAACCGCAAGGCAAGTGCTTGGCATAAAGTGCCAACTCTGTAAAATCAGGCATGAACATTAAAGTCTGTTTCCTAAACCAGAAACAAACAGATATTTTGCTGCCAGGGAAACGCACATAGTTTGACTTGTAGGTTATGAATCTTTAAAATCCCCACCGTGCGCCCTAGCACAATCCTTCATGAGTACAATCTTTTATTTATTGGCTAACCAGTTGTTCTCTGCTAAGTGGTGAACGCTTCGATGTGAGCAGAGGAAGTAAGCCATGGAGTTAGGAACACAAAATACCTCTCAGGGAGCAAAGGACATTTTGTCAACAATATGAACCATTCTTAAAGCAAAACAAGTCACAAGTCCAGATATTAAAACAATGAGAAGAGCTGTGACTGCTCCAAAGGGTCTAACTCATTCCCCAGTGAGACTGGGCTAATCATGAGCCCCACCCCCACCCCCAAGAAACACAAAGTACTAGAAATATTTTAACCAAATACATTTTTGATGGTTGGGTAAGGCATTCGGGCCTGTTACGCAATACTAAGAAAACACAAAAAGTATGTCCTGGTCATGTCGGTCCCTGACAGCTGCTCGGGGCACCTGGACAAAGTCTGCAGTGTAAACCTCGTGGTTCCACGGCCCAAACACAGCAATAAACGGGAACTTGTCAACCTCAGAATGGCTGCTTTTAAGTTGTCTAGAAAATATGTTCCAACCACTGCTATTCATGGCTGACGTGGCATTTTATTAATAAATCCAGACTTCCCATTTCTTAAAAGCATCCTTTTTATCTTTTGATAGTACAAAGGAGACAGGAATCTGGAAGGATTTTGGAGACATGGCCAAAATCTCCCAGAATCCCACTGCTCCACTCCTTGCCCACTGCATGCTGTCAATTCCGTCCAGCTTCTGCCATTTCTGGAGTGTTTTAGGATCAGAAGGAATTGCTGAGGTCTTCCTCAGTGGACCAGGTTCGAGTCCTCAGTAGGAGGACACAGAGCAACAAGTGAGGAGCAAGGGTCTCCCCCTGTGAAATGAAAAGGAAATCAACTAGAAACAAATTACAGTGGCTTGAGATCCGTGGGCACACGTGTTAAAAAGCCAGGGCTGGGGTTGGAGATTTAGCTCAGTGGTAGAGCGCTTGCCTAGCAAGCGCAAGGCCCTGAGTTCGGTCCCCAGCTCCGAAAAAAAGAAAAAAAAAAAAAAAAAAAAAAGGAAAAAAAAAAAAAAAAGCCAGGGCTGTGTGTGAAGAAAGGCCAGGCTGGCAATGGAAAAGCTACCGTCTTCAGTAATAATGGGTTACTTCCTGTCCAGACACAACACAAAATGGGATGCAATGGAAGACAGGTGACAGATCCAGCTTCTGCAGTGCAGGGAGAAGGGGAGCATCATGGGAGAGGACACTTGAATGAACTATTCACGTCCACAGTAAAAAGCTCAGGTCAGCTGGGTGCTCTGAGATGATCAGGCCCTAGGGCCTGCAGGCGCAGGTTCGAATTCAGCTGCATCCAGTTAGATTTTGTGTGAAGGGATGGGGGTAAGAGCTATGTTTCTGCTTATAGAGAACGGGGAGTTTAAGGGTCATCGGCTCTGGCTGGGCTGCTCTGGGTGTTTGCTGCTTTTGCACAGCACCTCAGTTCAGAGCCCAGAACTCATGGAAGGCAGCTCTCAGTGACTTGTAATTCCAATTACAGACAGACAGGCAGGCAGGCAGGCAGGCAGGCAGGCAGGCACGCACGCACGCACGCACGCACACACACACACACACACACACACACACACAGAGAGAGAGAGAGAGAGAGAGAGAGAGAGAGAGAGACTATTATATTATTATTATAAAAATCCTTCATTAAAAGGAGTACTTAGCTCACAGACGGCTTGTATAAGCACCCTGCACCACAGCAAGCAGCAACTCGGCAATAAACGGGGAGACCACCAGTTTTTGACCAAGTTTTCTAAGTCTACTACATCTAATGCTACTATCTCCTGTTGGGGATTTCCAACTCACACTGGCTGGTCTGTGACAGCAGGGATGTCTGGGGTGCACTCCCCGCATTGTTGAAAATACCATCTAATTGTCATGGTGCCATATTGAAGTTTTCCTCTTTCCCTCAATGGGAGGGTCAGGTGTGGTGGTGCACGTCTGTCATCTTAGAACTCACAAGGTCAGGGCAGAAGGTTGCCAGGTTTATGACCTCACTGGGCTTCACAATAGCACTATGTCTCAAAAAATCTATAAAAGTCAGTCAGTCAGTCCGTCGGTGACTGAAGAAATGAGTTAATATTTAGAGAACTGTGCCCGAGAAAGAATTACCTAGCAGCCAGGCATCGGATAGCACAGGCTTTTAATTCCAGCAATTAGCAGGCAATTAGATCTGTGAGTTTGAGGCCAGCCTGGTCTACAAAGCTAGTTTCAGGATAGCCAAGACTCTTTGTTACACAGAGAAACACTGTCTTGAAAAAAAAATCAGTAACAACAACATAATCTAGTAAGGCTGGGCAAATGTGAGTAAGGGGTGTTACTAAGAAAATAACATTGGTCACAGTATAAATAATGAGGTTGGAGATCAAAACCATGAAATTTTTTCTAAAAGTAAAATTATACAGAATCTAAAAATTAAGATTGAGATTAAAAGGTGAGCTAGCTAACCCGTAAGAAAACCAGCTGCTGGGGTGTGGGCTGGCGGATAGCTTTGGTGTCAGAGAAGCTCCATAGAGGGAATGGGAGCAGCTGTATGGAAGTCAGGAGAACTCGTCTTTGAAACAGAAGGAGAAAGAACGCTAAAAGAGTCGTCACTGCCAGAGAACAGGATTGCAGACCACACGTCATTTTTCTCTGTCCTTACCTGCATCATTTAACTTTTCTGCAAATTGTTCTGTAATCCTAAAGTTTGTAATTATTTAGCATTTAGTTTCCAATTCGGAACACCCAGATTACACCCACATCTACACAGGAGCCAACGCAGAAGGTTTTGCTCTCTTGGACCAGCAGTGTTCTGTAGGCATCGGTGGAGTTCACGGCTGGCCCACCACCTCTCCCTGTCCAAGCAGCTGATTGTTAACTGTGTCCCCGTCTCTCTGCCGGTGTTGCCTGGCAGTTTCACACAATGTACCTGTACTTTGTAGGACCTTCAAATTCTGGCTTGAAATAAAGGTTTCCACTTACTCTTCTTTCTTCCAAAATTCCTTGCTCTTTCAGAAATCAAAATAAACCGCAAGTATTAAATATTACCTCATTTGGAGCTTCAAAGAGCGCTCAGCAGAGGACTGGGGAAAGCTCTTGGCTCTGTGTGGCACATAAAGAGTGGCCCTCCTGGTTCTAGGTACTAATTGCATGAAAAATACAGAGGGAGGGTGGCAAGTGGCACCGAGACATAAAAATGCCTGCCATGTGTGAAAACTCAAAAAATTTTTTTTAAATGCAGGCATAAGAATTCAGCCAGAAAAAAAAAATAGACATGCCAATAAAAAATGTGTGTCTTAAAACCTGGCTGCCGGTGCCCTTCCTCTCCCCAATGGATACTCTCAGTAAAGAAAACATGGTGGGTCTTTTCCCCCTCCTTTGCCTGTATTTCATTTCCAATTAAAATTAAATATAAACTCGAACGCCACCTGGATTTTAGCAAAACCCAACCCCTACCTCCGCCCTTCCTTCTTTTTAAAGAGAAGAACCTGGGCTTACATATACAAACATTTTGGTAAATGACCCGTGGCAAATTGCGTAATGCCAGTAAAAGTTGTGTTTTTTAAGTTATGAGACCCAAAGATTTTTATCTGAAATAAAACCCTGATTCAATTCAGATTCTGGAGGCCAACTGTGTCCTTAACTCTGCCTCCAAATTTAAAACATTTGTGCAAGGGGCCCCTTCGGTGACGCTCGCTTGTGGGTACAGAGTAGAGATTCTGTGTTGATTAGGATGTGTGTTTTCTTTCCTAAGATGATAAATTGGGGTACTAATTGCCTACAAGGCCTGATTCTACAGTCTTCACACTGAGGTCAGGATGAATGAAGAGATGAGTAGGTGGATGGGACTGGCCATGAATTTCAGTCTACTACCCAGTGATATAGAACGTGGGGATTCCTGTATCCGTGGGAGGTGGTTCTTGGAAGAGTCCAATATGGAGAACTCAATACTGATTACATGTAAATATGAAATGAGTAGGGCAGGCTAAAGAATGGAATACCCAGTCTAGACCAGACCAGACAAGTATGTTTGGATCCATACGATCTGGGCCATGGCTTTGGTTCATCCTTAAAAGATGGGGAATCCAGTAACGAGCATGTTTTAAAGCAGTGATTGTTCAGCCAAGGATAATGTACTCATTTGTACTGCTTCATTTTACAGATGAGAAAATGGAGGCACCGAATGCTGGTCACATGTGACAGTTTTTCTCACACAGGAACTGTGAGAGGTGGGGCTCCACCCTTCTGGCAGGGAATTCCAGTCAAATGGTCCCTGTATCTCTACAATTCCCAGAGGGAAGCTGCCTGAGAAGTGACTGATGACGGAAGATTGTGCCTGTGACCATGGGACACATGGTCCAGGAGACACATGGGAGGTAGGAGAATGGGGAAACGCAAAACAGAAAAGTAAGTCCTGCTTTATTTCCCACCTCTCTGGGGATGGATGAGTTCTGACTTTTGTTACACAAGAGTGAGGGTCAGTAAGGATGATTTGCGTGTGCCACAGGTCATGGTGGAAGCGCCCAGAACACTGGGGGATCGGGAGAGTACATCCAGACAAGTGGTGGCTGAAGAGATAAATGTGAGAAGAAATCTTAAAACTTACTTTATTGTTATGGAAAAATATGTGACCTATGCACTGCACAGGATCAAGATCATTGTACGTATTTCCTATGCATTTCATATGCATCCTGCAGGGCTTTAACTTAAAGCACCTCCTCTTTGTCTCTATAGAGCTAATGTTGCTATGGAAACCTTCAGATATACAAAAAGCAAAAAGCATTTATAAACAAACAAGAATCCTAAAACTAAACGGAAGAGTGAGGTTAAGAGCACCTTCCTCCACCACAAAGATGATCAGCCCTCAGAAAGAAAAAAAAAAAAAAAAAAGAAAAGAAAAAAAGGGTTGGGGATTTAGCTCAGCGGTAGAGCGCTTGCCTAGCGTGCGCAAGGCCCTGGGTTCGGTTCCCAGCTCCGAAAAAAAAAAAAAAAAAAAAGAAAGAAAGAAAAAAAAAAAAAGATGATCAGCCCTCAGGTTATTAACTACTAAATAAGTGTTGTTATTTTATGCGAGCAGGTATGTGCATACTCACATTGGTGCATACCAGAGACAAATGCCCTTACCAGGTGTAGCCACCTGAGCAGCCCAGGTATGGTATTCTCAATGGCTACAAGATTTTAAAAGTTCAGTAGGTCAAAACCACCTTCTGAACTCTTCTTCTCCCATCCGATTTAGGAAATATCCAACTGTTTATCTTTTAAACAGGACACTAAAATACACAGGAATGGATTAAATTCTTTCTGCTTCACACACTAATTTTGTAGGTTGAATTCTTACTGATGGTGGCAATGACATTCATAATAACAGCACTAGCTGACATCTGCAGACCATTACAATGTGCTGCAGTTTCCTGGTCCTTTGTTACCCTCGGGATAATAAATGTTGATGCTGTCCCCATTTGATGGATATGAAAACTGAGGTGCAGAATTTTCAGATGTCCACAATAACTCATCTAGGAAGGACTGTGACTTAGGCCAGAGCTTCAATCCCACAGCCTAACCTTGCCTGCCAGTCATCCCACCCGTGTGGCTCTCCAGCCAAGCAGTAGAAGATGGTCTAGAGAAACCAAAGAAGCAAATTGTTGGGCCCTGCTAGAATTTGAGAATTCTGAAGGAGGATCTGGCAATCGGTTCTAAGAAGCCCTCAACATAGTCCAACAGGAAACTCTGAAAAAGATTCAATTCCTTGCAAACAAAGCAGGCAACGTGGATCTCTAAACCAAAATGGCTGTGAGAGTCTGCCGAGAGTCTTGGCCAAACTGCCCAAGAATGGTCTGCAGGTACTCACATGCCTGCCAGGAAGGAGTGTCCATGCTTTGTGGACCATGTCTATGAACCTGGCTGAGCTTAGCATGGACCTGCCTCATGATAAACTGTAGTGAGGAGAGAACAACAGTGTACGGCCACCTGAATGAATGTGAAATAGCTCTCAGTGCTCAAGGCTTATCCTGACCCGATGCCTTTCAGAGTTTTCATCAGAGTTGGCTGGGGCTTTGATGTTTTGTGACACCTGAAAAATAATTCCAGGTACATGCTGTTGAGTATTTAGAGCCAAAAGAAGAGCCCTACTCCAAGACAGAGATAGATTACAAAAAGACTTAACATAATGTAATCATGGAAACATAAAAAAAAAATATTTGCCCAAACACTGAACAAGTTAGCATAGTCAAAAGTCTGTGGAGTGAATGAGAAGGGTCAAAATTATGTACTTACACACATACATACGCACATATGCACACATGTATGCCCCTATGCATGCCTCCCCAAGGTATGCACCCACATATGCCTGTATGCATACACGGACACAGATACAGATACAGATACAGACACACACACACACACACACACACACACACACACACACACACTCCACAGCCAATGTTCTTTGACAATAGGAATAAGAGGGCCAATGTGACAGAAATAAACACATTTTTGTCAATTGTGAAAAAGAGTAACTTATTGGATAAGCTTTACAAAAAGACAGAAGCAACTATGTAAGAAAGGAAAGAAAAAAGGCCCCAGAAGGATTAAAAAAAAATACCAAAGCTGACTCCATCTTCTGGAAAATACAGTTAATAAGTGCATTGAGCAACAATCTTCAGATTTGACAACTATTATCAAATCAGGCACTAAGGTTTCAATTATTCTAATTATAGGATGAGGTGAGTAGCTAGAATTTGATATTAAAGTATAGGAAATATAGAACTTACCAAGGAAACAAGCCAGACTTAGCAGGCCCCATCTCATCCCTGGAAAGCTCATACTTGTACCATGGGCTATGTTAACAGAGACGGCAGAAGCTATGTCCTGCAACCCAGTGACCTCAGGCCCGTCCTGAGGAAGCCTCAACTCACTAGTTGTCACTAGTTGCTCTGTAGCTTGAATCTAATGTCACAGATCTCTGAATTGATGGATATTGTCAAAGACAAACCTTGCAGATCCTTAATTACCCAAGCCACAACTCAAAGCTATTCAGTTCAGGAATATATCTCCCATCCATTATTTCCCGCCGAAAGGTTTAAAGTAAATCAGCAGATGTTCACATACTGAGTTTCTGTTTTCTAGTTTCACTAAAGTCTTAAAGAAAAAAAAAACCCACCATTCAGATACTAATTTTTTCTCTCCAGGCCACTGAGGATTTATGACCCAAATCCCTCCTCTATCTATTGATTGGCTTATGTGTGTCTCCTTCAGTTTACCTCTGTGTGCATTAAAGATTTCCATTGATGGTTCACGTATGTGCTTCTGTATCTTATTGCACCTCAATTAGAGTGTGAATTCCTAGAATGAAAGGAGAGAGGGAAGGCAGTATTTCTCTGTGGTGTCTAGTGGTGAGGACACGAATGGGAGAAAGCCTACACTAGAAACAAGGGAGCTGTGGCTGAGGACAGCTGCTCTCTCAGTGACCCACCAAGAATGTCCAATCTCCATTTCCTCAGCAGGCTGCCTCAAGGGTTTTTAACTATTACCAATGTCCAATTTCTTAATTTGTGAGAAACTATCAGTTAAATTACTGAAAACAAGAACGGAAGTGTGAATACACCCACACATCACTGCATCAGACTAGAAACTGCGAGCCAAAATCATAAATTATGTGTATAGGTATGTAGACCCCTACACACACACACACACACACACACACACACACACACACACACACTCTTACACACACTCACATACCCTCAAGCACACACATAAACATACAACATGCTCAAACACACACTCATACACACATGCACGCTCACACACATGAACACTCACAGACACCCCCCCCCACACACACACACAAAGCATCATCTACCCTATGAAAGTAAGAGCAGAAAATCTGCCACACACCACATTCCACTCAATAACCCAGGGGAGGGCTACTATTTCTGCAAAGTGCAAGGCCGTGCACATTTTAAGGTTTCTGGGGCATATAACTTCTGCTGTAATAGGTTGCCGTGGCTGGCTCTTGTAACAGTTAAATCTTTCCTGTCAACTTGATGGGGTTTAGAATCACCACAGAAACATACCTGTAGAGGTGTATCTATGAAGGCTGTATTGTTCAAAAGGGAAAAACCACCATAAACATGGGTAGCAACAGCCAATGGACTGAGCTCCCAGACTGGATACAAAGAAGAAAGCAAGTTGAACGTCAGCGTCTACCTCTCCGTCTCCTGACCGTGGAAGCAGTGTGACCAGATGCCTCATGTTTCTGCAGGTGTAACCTCTCCCATTGATGGACCGGACCCGCACAAACTGCAGGGCAAAATTAATCTTTGCATCCTTAAGTTGTTTCTGACAGCCATGTTGTCACATCTGTGAGGAAAATTACTACTACAGCTGTGTAGGTCTACAGGCAGCTGTGCACCGTGGTAAACAACAGGTATAGCCGTGTCTGCATAGGACTGTCTTCGGCATGGAACGCTAGGCTGGATTTGGCCTGAGCACTAGAGCTCTTTGGTTCCTGTTCTGGTGTGAAGGTTCAACCCAGCACCTTGTACACAGAATGTGCCCAACAAACATCTGAGGCGGGCTGCTTCCTGTCAGAAGACTCCTTTCAGAAGGCCACCCTCACAATCACAGTCCTGAATCACCTCATTACAGAATATAACCTTGACAATGGTGTTAGTGATTAAAGCACACCTACCCCATGCATGATGTCGTCCCCATCTGACAGATAGCTGAGGGCTACAGGAAGTCCATACATCAGTACACACGACACAGACACATAATACACAGCATAAAACTTTGTATTTATAAGACAAATATAAGCCTCATGACCCGAACAGCAGAATAGAAAGAAACCAGGTAGAGACAACCCAGTGCTTCTGCATGTCGAACGCTTATTGCACTGAAATGGAGATCTCACCAGGAGGAAGGAGCAAAATGAGGGGAGGTAAGCAATATTATCAAGGTGTTATTTATCACACACATTAGGACCAAAAATAGTCAGAAAAGAATGAGCATCGTGTCATTCTCTCGCCGTCTTTGACCTTGTAAAAGGTTGCTGAGTTCTTATAGAGGATAATGAGCGTCAGTGGGAGAAGCCTTCCTTATGAGAGAGCTGCTCTGTACCATGCCGCCTTGAAAAATTAATATATAATAATTATAATCATGAAGCGCCACTCTTGCCCTGCTTTATGATGCTACATCTTATTTTATTAAAAATTTCCCCAAATCTTTCTTCCCTTGGCTGTGAGAGGCATGGCTCTGCTACGGAAAAGCAAAAGACATTTTACGCACAATTTTCCTCTCCTAGAAAGAGGTAGATTGTGCCCTTCAGTGAACATAAAATTGATATTATCATCTCTTAGTTTATATCTCACTACTTAACCTTCAGATTAAAAGTTATTGGATTTGAATGACTAAAAAGACATCCTGTCACCTTCCCTCCCGTGGAGAGACCGTTCAGGGCAAGACAAAGCAGCATGGGAAGGGTATCTGTCCGGTGGGAACAGCAGTCTGACTGCCATGCTCAAGGGCTCAAGGAGAGACCACAGCAGGCCACTGGCAATAGACTCACGGCTGGGAGGATGAAAAATGGCAGAGTATGCTCTGTGCTCTAGAAACCTTGCTGAAGATGAATGTGTGGGGAAGTTAATCTTATTTTGAGTATCGTCATAAAAGGAGCAAGCTAGGGTCTGGGGAGACAGCCCCATCAGTGAACTGGTTACTTGCTAAACAGTAGGACCCGAGTTCAATCCCAGCACCCATATTTTTCAAAGGTAAAGCCAGTGGTAGCTTGCCAGTTATCCTAGTGCTGAGGAAGCACTGGCAAGCATATCCTAGCCTACCTGAGGTGAGCTCCAGGCCAGTGAGGGGCTCTAGCTTAAAAGATTTACAAAAATAAAAAAATAAATAAAAAAAATCAAAGAGCAAACTCAGATGACAAAATTGGGAACAGTACATGATCTCAGCCTGCAATTCTATGTGCATGTATGCACATGCACACACACATGGACAAACGATAGGGATAGAATACTAAAGTCAAGAGAAAAAGAACTGTGCCCGAGTTATTACATACACAATCTCTGCAGAAGCTACAAGGGCCTTCTAGAAGGATTAGAGAAAACCCAGCTTGCATCTACCTTAACTTTTTCAACTTAAATGCAGTGAGGAGACTTCCGTCCCTGGGCAGTTGGATCGGCACCTCTTAAATGAGTTTACCAAGAGCGCCCGCTGTTTAATAATTACACACTGTATTTTTCCAGCAAAAGATACACACTATGCGCTCCTCCCCCAACCCCTTGCCACTTTAAAAACAAATTCTTTCTAAGAGGCTTTTGTCAATATGGAATAAAGACCCTATCACAGATTCAGCTTAGTTAGTTTTGTTCTCTAAGATAGATAAGCCGGGCTCTGTGATCAATAGGCGCACAGGAGTTTTATCAGCATCCCCATGTGACTCTCAGAGATTCGAGCAGCAGGCCAAGGCTGAAGGCGACGCACTTGATAATATTAATCAGAATAAACATACACAACCACTGTAGTGACTTTTAGCCAAACAAAAAGGCTTTCTTTCTTCTTTCTTTTTTTTTCTTTCCTTCTCTTCCTCTCTTCCTTCCTTTCTTCCCTTTTTTCTCTCTCTTGGACAAAGTCTCAAGGAGCCCAGGCTGGCCTAGAACTGAAATTCACTAACTCGGTAGCTGAGAATGGCTCTCAACTCAAATGGCAGGTATGCGCACTATCCCCAGCTGAGAAGGTGAGGTCGCTTTTGTCATCTCAATGTCACTGTGAACCACCTGAGAAGGGGATCCCATGAGAGGCTACCTTCCCACCACAGTACACCATCACTGGGCGATGTGTTGGAACGTATCAGAGAAACAGAAGGGCTGTCCTTTCCTGGTCGGACTTACAAGATGTTAAAGAATCCATGCATGGGGTTGCAGGAGGAAATGGGGAGGAGAGCCATGACAGATCCCCAGTCAAACGTATCCAAGATTGGTGGACCATTATTAAATGCTGGGCTAATGGCTACCAATCTCCCAGGGATTCTTTCCCCGCTGGCTGGGCCCATTCTCAGTTTGCATAGGAGCAGGGACTGAGGCCTCATACAGGCCACTGCCACATACTCTCCGAGCACCTTCTTCTGTGGTCTCAGCTGTCTCCTGCCCAATCTCCCAGCTTTTGTGCCTACTTTGCCGCTCCACACACATCAATCTGTTCTCTCTGCCACCTCACCACAGGAGTGGGCAAGAAGAGCTGACCAGAAGCCATGTACACAAACGAACAAATTCAGTTCTGCAGGCCAAAGTGAAGAGATGATCAATACAGGGTGAAAGATTCTCATCTGAAATGCTTGAGCTCAGAAATGGTCCAGATTTTGGAAGGTGTTACTTTGAAATATCCACCCAGACTTACTGGTTAAACATTTCTATTTAATTAAAACAAACAAACAAACCAGCAAAACACAACAACAACAACAAAACCCAAATGGTTCCCAAACTGAAACTTTTCTTTAGAATCAAATCAGGCCTTAGTTTTGGATTTCAGAAATATGGGGATTTGGGACTTTCCTGATGCTCCACCTCATTAAGGTTTAGAAAGAAATATCCCTTCCCCTGCAAAGGATTCTTCTGTACTGAAAGTGTGGTCCTTACCTAGTGACACCATTACGGGAGGTTCTAGAAACTTTAGCCCATAGGGCTTAGGTAGCTGAGGTGGGTCTCTGTGGTCATGTCTTCACACTGAGTCTAGTCGTGAGCACCTCTGTTTTCTGACCAGCATGAGTGAGTGGCCCCATCACCATGACATCTGTCCCACCGTGAGCATAGACATCACAGAGCTAAGGGTTCTGGATGGAAACCTTTGAAACCATGAGATAAAGTACTTTTTGACCCAATCCTCATGGTTTCTCTCAGGTGTCTGATCACGGTGACACCTGTTGACATGACACAGGACAGCACAGTTTTACAGTGAGTTCTGCTTCTGTGACATGAATGAGACACAGAGTTTAGCAAGGGCCTCTGGAATGCTGTGGACACTTCAAAATTACAATAGGTTTGAGCTCAAAGTCAATGTGATGAAAGAAACTCCAGAACAGGGAGTTCAGACAAGCTCTCCATCTTTCTCCTCATGACTCTGAGGACCACTCCCATTTGTACGGCCATTCTTTCTTGTCATAAAAACAGTTCGTCACCTGGAGACCCTTTTTATCAGGTAATCTAGGCACCAGCCAAGTACACTAGACTCCATCAAGTGACTACATGTGTACATCACCCAAACTTTCCCACTTAGCCCACTTGGCTCTGCGGTCAAGAAGCCAGGCAACTGTGATGCACTGGTGTGGTCCCCAGGCTTCCAAGGACACTACAGGGCAGACATTTTGCTTCAACTGATGATACACTGACAACAGGCTATCGCTGAAATCCCATCTCCTCAGAGTTCAAAAAGAGATGTTTTTGATTTGACGAGCTGGAGGAAGGTTATTATATTTCTTATGAGTTAACATTATCAGGGCTTAAAGTTACCGTCTGTGGGCTGGAGAGGTGGCTCAGCGGTTAAGAGCACTGACTGCTCTTCCAGAGGTCCTGAGTTCAAATCCCAGCAACCACATGGTGGCTCACAACCATCTGTAATGGGATCTGATGCCCTCTTCTGGTGTGTCTGAAGACAGCTACAGTGTACTCATATATAATAAATAAATAAATCTTTAAAAGTTACCGTCTGAGAGCAGCAACGCCCTCTCTTGAAGCTGGGCACAGACACGTCACTCCCAATAAGAGGATGTCATCTGCGGTTCTGTTCTCATGATCTCTTAACACATAAGAGGTCCCTCTCCCCTTCTGGTCTCCCACGCCATTTTAATTTCCAATGGAGAGATTAATGACATACAACTGTTCTGCAACCACAACTTGAAAGAATTTCATATGAGGCCTGCAAGTTACATATATCTTTGAGAACAATATTTTGATGGGAGGCAGGGCTAAACCAACAGAGACAGAAAGAGCTAAATTTGGTATTCAGGGTAAAACATGCTTTTTTTCCCCCCTCCAGAAATAGACAGCAGAGGAACTAATAAAAAGAGGGGCTGGGGGTGTTTTTGTTGTGGCTGGCTTTTCTTTACTTACCAGAATCATCTGAATTCCCGTTTTTGCTTTCTTTCAATTTGTTTACAGGGTTTCACTAACATAAGCATTGCTGATTGCTGCCAGACATTTTTCTACGTCAACTTTTTTTTTTTTTTTTTTTTTTTTTTGGTGTCAAATTTGACCTGGGCAATGTCTCTAATAAAAGTGTATTTCAACAGAGCAATTCCTTTACAATTAGAATTAGTTTTTCACCTAGCTGCTAAAGAACATGTTGGCTTCTAACTTGTCCTGGGTCCCAGTAGGGTACTCGATATCAATAATACCGTTCTTTACACCACCTTTCTAGAAAGTTCCCTTCCAGGACGCTGAGGATTTCATCATTTCTTCCCTCCTGACAGCATCGAGAGAGCTGTCTGAGGCAGCTGCAATGGGACAGGCCACTTTAGTGGACACGTAGCAGACTGACAGAGCTAACCTAGCCTGGCATCTCAGTCTCACACCCACACTTCTGGACCCACTGGATCCAGTTCACTCTGTGCAAAACAAAACTAATAACGTTAAGCCCCCAGAATTTTCACACCGTCCCTTAGAGAAGATGGTACTATCGAGAAACCAAGGCATGCGCTTTACACAAGAAGCAATCAGCCTCTCTCCTGCTCAGTGCCCTCCAGTAAGCTGAGTGACGAAGACCAATGAGGAGCTTCATGCCCCCACTTTGTAAGTGAAGAGGTAAACGTCTTTTAAATTTATTTATTTTTATGTATATGAATACACTGTAGCTGTCTTCATGCACACCAGAAGAGGGCATCAGATCCCATTACAGATGGTTGTGAGCTACCATGTGGTTGCTGGGAATTGAACTCTGGACCTCTGGAAGAGTAGTCAGTGCTCTTAACCACTGAGCCATCTTTCCAGCCCAGAGGTAAACTTTTAAGCACTTGCTTCTATGCTAAAATCAAGATCCGCTAACAGTGTGGACACATGTGTCCTTTTCTAGGTAGCCTTTGGCTCTCCAGGAGACTCTTGGAGACTCTATGGACACCGTAACCGTTAATATTAATTGTTAACTTGATAGAACATATAATCAACTAGGAGACAAATGGGTGACTGGGAAGGGATTTAGTGGGGGACACTGCCACAGGGATTAGGGTGCTGGACTGAATGAACAAGAAGAAGGTCGCTGAGCACGGCATCCATCTTTCTGCTTCCTGACTGCAGGTGTGATGGCACCACCGTGTCTTCATTCCATCGAGGGAACTTTCCCGCCATGATGGACTATGGTGAGCCAGAATCAATCTTCCCTCCTTAGACTGCTGTTCGAGGTGTTCTCCCATGGCGGTGAGAAAAGTAACTAACATGGTTACCTAGCTCCGTGAATGCCCAAGCCTCTGGTATGGCACGGTAATGGATTTGCATGGAACTGACCCCTAGCCTCTTCTCACAAGCTTTCGAGTTACCTCTACTTACTTAGATAGCCCAACATGAGGCAAATACCACATAGGTGGTCGCTAGACCTGTGCTTTGAGACTAAGGACAAGAAAATATAGACATGTTCAGCTCAAATAGAGTTCCCTCCGGAACCTTAGATCCACAGTTGAATCTGTTAACAGATTTATGCCTACAAGGAGCTGACTGTTAATGCCACTGTGTAAGTATCTATGATTCTGCCAGATTCCTCTAATCTAAACCCCTTTGCAAGTATGTCACCACATTATTTGCCCTAAAGAGTTGAGCCATTCTCTGTGAGAGTTCAGGCTTCTATGTAACTATTAGCACTTTACCTCCCTCTTATTCCCACAACCTCTGTAGGGCCCTCTGATCCCCGCCCGCGCCCCATGATGCTTTTGCAAGCCTTTCCCTACCCTTTCTTCCTGTTACCTCCTTGCCAGTCACTCAACTTTTGTTTTTCATTTTTTTCTTTTTTGTTTACATTGTTGACTTGAATCATAGTCTTTCTTTGACCAAAAACGCCAACATTTGAAACCAAATGTCAGAGAAGCTACAAAAAAAAAAAAAAAAAAAAAAAAAAAAAAAAGACCTTCGCTTGCTTATCCCGCCTCAAGTAACAAGCTCTCAAGTTGCAAGTGTGGAATATCTTTTTTTAAATGACTTTCTCACCCGTTCTACGGGTGCCATTCTTGTCCTATAAAATGATAGCCACACCCCAAAAACCACGGCCGCCCCGAAAATCACAGCCACCAAAACTCTCCTTCTGATGATTTGCACACAATAAGAAGGCAAGTGGTACCAAAGAATGTACTACCCCCCCAAAGAAAGCACCCATCATTTCAAAGGGGGATGTTGTTAAGAAATAGCTGTTTTATTTAACAGCTATTCATTTTTATTGAATAAACATTTTCTGGTATGCATTCTGTTCATTGACCTGCCAGCATATGCTGTATATGGAGAAACTTCTAAACATTATGTTCTATGTAATATGCTTATCTGAAAAGTCTCTCATTTGCAGCAATATGGAAATAAAATCCTGCTTTCAAGAATCCAAGACTTGTCAAATGCATTAATCCACATGGCTTAGGAAATCGCTCTGGACATTTTAAAACCCTTCCCTAAAGGAGGGAGGGAACAAAATCTTAACCATCAATAATAGTATCTGTTGCTAAGTTCCATAATGGAGTAGGCATCCCCCAACACAGAGCTCAGAGACAGCAATGGGGGCAGGCGTAATAGGAAGTAAAAGGCAGTTATGGTATAGGGTAAAAGGACTACTCAAGGGCTCCAAGACAATGTTCAGAAATTATGCTATCAAATTACGTTATAAAAAAAAAACAACATTGTAATAGTTCTAGGGCCTGGATATAAATAGAGTTGAAACAATATTGAGACATTATGTTTTGTTTTGAGGAGGAAAGACAAGGCACTCTTATGGGGCGGCTGTTCCAACTAATGGCCGCACCTCTCTTTGGCTGGTAGCTTTCTGAATGATGACCGATCTTGTAGCTCCGCATGCCTAGCTGATTGGCCTAGAGGGGGCAGGGGTAGTAGTCTGCCCCATGGACTCACAGGGACCCGCAAGGCTGCAGGGCTCCTGTCTTCAAAGGCGGATGATTCATCTCCCAGCGGTTGCTGCCCTTGTGGGATAGTCACCCAAGGTTGCTAGACGCTCTCCTTTTTCTTGAGAGTGTATGGGAAAGCAAGGTCCTCCCATTTCTCCAGGCTGTCACCTAGATAATTCTTTAAAACAAATTCTGTGTGGGACTCAACTTGGGCAACCAATAGAATCACTATGGTAGTGGCTCTTTGTGAGAGCTGCAGTTTGGGGAAAGGGTACTTACTGTAATTTGTTGTCATGACTGGCGAAAAGGAGCCCAACACAGAGCTCACTTGGCACCCACTCCACCCCCACCGAATAACACCGAAAAGCTCTGGTGCAAGGAGGATATTCAGAACCATTCCTTGTAACTGGCAGCGTAATTAACTCGCTTTACACCAGACAGCTTGAAGCCAGATCTTTGTGTCCCATGGACTTCTGACATATTTTACAGTTCTAACTCTCTTCCACTGTCCTACATTAATCAAAGCTGTAACCCCTGTTGTCTTTGTACTACGGAATCAGAATGTGCCCCTGGCGAGGAATGGGGGAAAAGTCAACAGGAATTAAATTTCAGTGCAACTGTTTACTCAACTGTGGCCTGCAGATATTGAAATTTTATCCGTGGTTTTGTGTGACTACCGCAGTAATGAATTCAGCATGGCTGTGACTTTCTCTGGCGCTCTCTGGCATTCTCACTTCAAGTAAAAAACCTGCGGGAGGAAGATGACGAAAACCACGCAGGTCTACCAGCAAAGCTCACAGTTTCTCCACTAGGTTTAATTGCTGCTGTTTTCCAGGCCGCGGAAGAGTTGGGGCGCTTGGGGCCCCTGGGATATTTGTGAGTCTGTACTTTTTCCTCTGTCACCTTTCTATACAATCCCATTTCTGCCAACCAACCTGTGCAGAGGCTTCCCCTGCCCAGGGAGTCAAAGCAGCTGGTGATGTTTTATAAGGTCTAAGAGGGCTCACCAACCACAATAAGTGGGGCTTTAGTCACAATCCTAGACCCGACGGATGCCTTTCTCCCTCACACATATCAGTGACAAACAGACAGAAAATTGCCGTGAAATATTTATTCTCAAGCTTCAAAGTGGAATCAAAAATCAAGTAATTGAACAGGGCATGGAAGACCATTTATTTAACAACACATTCATTCTCCACGTCTCACACCAGGTAACTTGCTGGTAACTCATTACTTTGGGGAAAGATGCAACTGAAATGTGCTTCCAGAACGTTCTCCCGCGTTACTCGCGTGTTACCAATACTACTGTTATGGAGTGGGGTAAGACTTTGTATTAGTAGGTGAATTGAATATGTAAATTTCCGCGGTTGGTTAAATACTTTTTTGTTCTTTAAGCTTTTTTTTTAAATCATTACATTTGGGTATAAGAGAAGGAGGGGGATTGCAGAAAATCAAACTTGGATCCTCAGGCCTGGTGACCAGAAATTTTACCTGCTGGCTCCTTGATTAAATATTTCAATAATCTGAATAATTGTCCATCTATCAGGTAAAACTCACTGAGTGGGGAAGTTAACCTCCCACTTACTTAACGGATATTACCTAGACGCAAATGATTGTTATGCACATTGCGAGGCCTCATCTCAACTATGTCACAAAGAAATGACTGATCTTGACTTCCATCTTCTAAGGGTTTACAAGACAGAATTCTAAAAGTACTAACTACTCATGTAACCATAAACACAGGAGGCTACCATCGAGCATTAACTGAAATGAACAAAATTAATACAGCACAAGCGACATAAATTCTGGCTGACAGGGTACCTATCGTGGCGGCAGAATTGGCTGGGGTGACAAGGAGATCAAGTTGTATCTCAAAGTCCCCACGAACTGACTTTGTTTGTCTGCCAACTTCCCTTTCTTTTCTGGAATTCAACTCTTTGGGAGGCAGGGGCAAGAAGATGCAGAGTTCATGGCCAGCTTTGGGTACATAGCAGTATCAAAGCCAGGAGCCTATCTAGATGAGAAGTTGTCTCAGAGAAACAAAATACAGCCGCTTACTAAGAGCCTCACCCTTAAGAATTTGATTCAGATTTTAAGAAAGTAGTTTAAAGGTTTATCCTTTTCTTGTATGGTGTTTCCCAACAATTTCTCTATGGAAAAATTACAAAATTTCCTCAAGATATTTCATTCCTTTATTTTTTTTCTTCCTCTCAAATACCTGATTACAAATGGTGCCCCACTACACATAAGATAAATGAATCAAGGACAAACCTTCCCTGTTATCAGGAGCAGAAACTTGAAGTATTTCCTGATCCCAAAGGGTGGGAAAGCAAATCCAGTCTTCAAGGAAATGCTATCTACATTTGAATTTTTACCAACACAATGCCATGTCTTAGGTC